>NC_056742.1:530096601-530396601 GCF_019279795.1 Protopterus annectens | reverse complement strand
ATTTGCTTTTGAATTGTTCTTATTATTCTGATCCAAATGGAAGGCTCTGGTGAAGGACATATTGCTAATTAGCATTAGCCTAGCCCATGTCCTACCCCATTTGCATGCAGCTTTGTCCAACAAGATCATGGTAGCACTATATGCCAGGGTCTTCTGACAACTGTAGTGGTACGGTGACCTTGGAGTCACTCCATCATAATGCACTGATCAGTCTTGTTAAAATCAGTATGTGCAGTACTTTATGTGTTTCTGAGTCCTGGCCAGAATTTTTTTTTTTTGAATACTCTTTTTTTCCAGGTTTTTGCATCAGTATTTTGTTGTTTTAGGGACTTTTGTCAAATAATATTGGAATTAACTTTTTAATGTTATGTGCATTTATTGCAAATGGTTATTTTTCTTTTGTCACACTCTAATGTCATGCTTGGTGGTTGTTGTTTTGTCTTTGTTCTTTTTTCTTGTTTTGTGTCTTGGGGATAACTTTCGTCAGTAGGAAGGGACACAAGAGAGGAAGAAGTCTCAGCAAACATTGCTGTGCCTCTACAACCAAAAACTGACTTAATTTGTTTTTGATTGATAGCAATACATGAGCAGGAAAGGCTGGTGCCACCATCTTTACAATGTGTGTACTGAATAATCTGAATTCTCCTAAGTCATTTAATGTTGTCTCATGAAATTCCAGTGGTTAGGGTATTGCTAAGAATGACAGCTGTTATGAAGACCCTAAACAGACTTTAATGCTCAAACTGCTCTGCTTTAGGATATAAAGCTTTAGACAGCAGGGATTTGGGCATATTGCCATTTTATCTACCAATTTATCTGTCTAATTATTTTTGTTATTGATGCTGTTGTTTGTAACTGTTTGCTAATCTGACTAAGCAAAGACAGACAGCCACTTTTTAGTACCACCGCATGGATCAAGTATACCTCTCAACTGCACAGATTTTCACAGAATGTCTGAATTTTTGCCTCATATTTTTGGTCTGTTTCTCATAAAATTGTGGTTTTCTGTCAAGTAATTGGCAAATTATTGAGGGATGAAGTCAGAAAATAATGACAGATGTTTGAGTTATAGACATCATACCCTTCAGAAAATTCACGTTAATGCAAAACATGTTATTCTATCAACTTTCTAAGTTTCTAAGAGCAGCACTTAGTGTCCCTATTTTTGGGCCTTTGTCACCACATTATTTATGGCTTTGTTCAAATTTCTTGTTCTTAGGGGTTGAGAGGTATGGGTAGGGCTGACTACACTTTCTTGGATGACTTGATGGGAAACTTTCAGATAAGATGCTGTTGTCCTTATTTATCGAAGTAAAAAGGAAACAGAATTTATATCAATAAGAAAGAAAAGTTTTAGAATTACACATCAGCATATTGGAAAGACAGTAAAAACATGGGAAACACTTAGAAAAGTCTTTACTAAAAACATTAGAAATATGAAACACAGATAAAAATGTCTACATGTTGTAGAGATAAAGGAAGGTGTGAATAGCAGCAGGCCTTTGAGTGGGCAAAAGGATTAGCATTACTAAAGGTTTTAGTATGTAGATTGCATGATAGACACAAAGAAACTATAATTAATGCATCATATAGAGGAGATAGTACCATTATACATGATCAAAAATATTAAATGCATTATGTAAAACAGATATAAGTGTAATATGCATCATATGCATCCTTGCGAAAGGGGGGAGGACTCCAGTAATTCCAGGATATAAAAATCATTAAGCTTGAGATCTAGACATAGAGAGATTAGGGAAGGAAGTTACTCCACAAGAGATTAAGGCCTCTGAGTCACTTAATGCCACTTAAAGGAGGAAATGCTTCAGACCCAAATGGTCTCGCGGTTTACTTTTGCAAGATTTTTTAACATACGCTAGCACCAAGTTTATTGCAGATATGGCAAGTTGCATCAGACAGAGATTTACCAGCATCTACAAGATCAGCAAATATGTTATTACTACTCAAATCACAGAACATTACAAGAAGCCCAGCAGGATACAATCTTCGTCTCTCAATATTTTAACAAAGATTTTTTTTTTCTTTTTTGGAAACAGGTATGAGCTAGTATTTGTATTACACATTCAGGACATGTAATAAGGCATTGTCAAAGGTAAAATTTAGGGAGAGATCAGTTAAATGGATGGGCATTATCTACAGAAGTTGCAGAACCAATGGCTGTGATACTCTTAGATTTTAGTAATGCCTTTAACTCAGCTAAAGATTTTTTATGGGCTGTATGTGTTTTTAAGTTTTCCACTTGAATTCTGCAAAGCCTATACATTAGTATACAGCTCTCTAAGCTAGTATTATTCCTAATGGCACCTGGCTCCATGTCACACAACTCTGAATGTTTGTTGCATTTTCTGTTAAGTCATGAAAAGGTGTGCAACTTGTAATGTAAGACTGCATGTATTAAAACAATTAAGTTAGATTTGAAACACATTTAAAAAAGTCATTAAGTGCCTCACTGGTGTCATGCTGTATGTGGCACTGACATTGCAAAGGAATATATGCATTTGTGTTAACATGACCTCTAAAGACAACACTGCACTGGATCCATTCAGACTTCTATCATTACTGGTGAATGCACTGATTATATGCCTGGTCTCATGCTCTCAAAGCATTGTCATATTTCTGTCAATGAAATGTGGTGTTACTTTGGACACATTTTGCAATCTGCACCCTGTAGCTCAGCTTGATGTAATTATACTATCTAAGGTTATGATGATAACTTAGTTATCTCAGCTACTTAATACTACATTTGTGTTTTTGATGTTACTATTGCATCATTATGGTTGTTATTATGAGATATAATTGCTTGAGTTTTCACATACTTTGAAAGGAAAAAGATTATATGCCTGGGTAGCTCAAGATGTCTTACTTGCCATATGCCCTCTGACCAACATAACAGGCATCAACTGAAGGGTAGATAATATCTACTCATGTTATACTAGGTTTCTGAAAATGACCTGAATTTCAACTCTAAATTTATTTAAGTGTTTATTTACCAAGCACTTTTACAAAATTCAAAGTTTAGCTGCATTTATACTACAATGAACTAAAACAGATTGTGGTAAACATGTAAGCTTATTTACATTATAGATGTAATATAACATATAAAATAAAATAAATAAATAAATTATAATGATTGTGAAAATTACTGATATTTAATTATTATAAAGTGAAAATACATAATTAAAATCAATTTAAGCAGCTGCAAGTCACAGTTCAAAATATGCACAGTTTTCATCAATACTGATGTTCCACAAATGCCAGCCCAAAAAAAAACCTAAAATAAGCAACTCCAAATGACATCCAAAGGGCTCTCAGGCAGCTCCACTGAACACAAATTCAGGATGCAAGTTGTCAAAATAAAACAAATGTCTCCAAAATCAGTGAGGGCAAGATAAAAAGAAGAGCCTGAGAATCCAGTGATGAATTCCAATTTCAAGGGCGTTCCCTGCAGAGTCAAATCAATGCTCCAGCACAGGTGAAAAGCTCCAAGGTTTGGAAAAAGACAAAATACACAGTTATAGCAGGAAAGTGGACTACAATGGATTACAAAAAAAAGCACTGAAACAGCATTAAGTATACCAACCATCTTTTAACTCTGTACAATTTGTAGCTCTCACAAATTATAAAATTCAAAGAATTTAAGCAGTCCACCAACAATAAATATCCAGCGAGAAATATACAGTCATAATGATGACCACTGAAAGTAACCTACTAGACCTAGCTATATTCTGGATCCTGTTCATAGGTGGCATCCGTCCAACTTGAGTATCAGCCTGCTGGCAGCTATATATCATTTGTGGTAATACTTGCACAATGATAAGGTAGAGTGGTGCCACTGGTATACCTGTTGATAGGTTACATGTCAGAGGCTGCATGCACTATACTGTGGGAATGTTGCTTGACCTCTGTAGTGATACTACCCTGGAATACCTCTCAACTTAGATTTTTAGGGACATCCCTGATTTTGACTCAATTTAGGCACTGTCCCTCTTAATCTCTCCTAAAACTGGTGACATTTGGAGAAAAGGGGTTAATTACTCTTTATAAATCATGACCATAATTAGAGCTATAAACTTCTTTTACTTCAGAAAACAGAAGAAACCCATCATTCACAATAAAGAGGAAGTACGACCTATTGTAACTTCTTACAATGGATTTAATGTTTATAATTACACTGATGTTATTATGGACAAGGAATTTTACCAACTTATGAGCAAAGGCATGAAATTCATACCTACTGTTGGAATTAATTTAGTAGATACCATTAAAGAGATCAAATAGCAGTTCAGTTTGATACTACACAGCAAAATCAATATATTTATTCCAATAAACTCAAAAAGAAAAGTACATATGTACCGATTAACCATCAACAAATACATAATTATGAACGGATGGTTAATAAAGATATATATTGACTTCATGCTAAACAAAGGAAAGAGTACAACCATCAAGACAATTTGACTATTAAAGAAAGGAAATGTTTAAATAATATCATACATAATAAAGATATCCGTATTATGAAACCTGATAAAGGTGGCGGAATAGTGGTCAGTTATACTATTGATTACAATACTAAAATACATAATTTATTATATGATTCAGGAAACTACAAAGTAGTATCTTTGAATGAAATTAATATTGGCTATAAAAGAATAGACCTTACATTAGAAGAATTTTTGATTGATAACAGAATAAATAATGACATCTATGAGTTTCTCAAAACTGACCATCCTATTTTAGCTAAAATAGTGGGGATACCTAAAATCCATAAATCTATCAAGGATCTACCTTATAGACCTATAATATCTGGATCTAAATCCAAAACATACAACATTGGGGTTTTGATAGATACATGGACTAAACATATATATAAAGCTGTACCCCATATTATGAAAGATTCCTGGAGTTTTCTGAATAACCTCACTGAAGACAAATGGAATCCAGAACATATTTTCATTACCGTTGATGTAATTGATTTATACACATGTATACCCAAGTTAACAGGACTAGATTTTTTTACTAATAGTCTTAGAAAATATTCTGGATATAGTTGGGATAAAGTATGTGTACTAACAGAAATGATGTCATTGGTGCTTGGATATAATTATATCACTTTCCAAGGGGAGTTTTTCAGGCAGAAAACAGGTGTAGCCATGGGCGCTTCATGCGCGCCAATTTTTGCAAACATGGTAATGTTGGAATGGGAAACCGAATATCTGTTCAGTAGCCAATATTATAAATATATTGTATTTTACGCCAGATATCTGGATGATTTATTTATAATATGGAAAGGACCGGAAGGAATGATAGAGGAGTTCATTGTTTTCCTTAATAATACAACACAATTTTTAATATTTACTTATAGTTACAACAAGAAAGAAATAGCTTATCTTGATACATATATAACCAATACAGATACTGGTTTTGCATCTAAAATTTATAGAAAACCCACTTTCTCTAATGACTACATTGAATATAACAGCAATCATCCACCTTTTATGTTTAAAAATGTAGTCAAAGGACAATGTATAAGGACAGCTAGGATGTCCTCTACTAAAGAAGCTTTGACAGAGGACATAGGGATGTTATATACTATGTTTGAGAAAAGAGGGTACCCAGATAAGTTACTTCATGACATTACAGAATATGTTTTGTCACAATGGGGATTACGATACAAACCACTGTTAGGTATACAAGAACAAACAGAAGACAGTGGTTTGAATAGTATAAAAACATTCAATAGGGTATGTGTACTAACATATTCTCCATATGTTCATTATATTAAGGACATATTATATAGACATTGGGATGTCTTTTTATCTAATAATTTGGAATCTATTTTGGGTCCTAAACCGGTAATTGTATACAAAATGGCTCCTAATTTAAAAAGAAGGTTAGAACATGCTGATAATAAACATAATAGGAATACAAAATTTAATAAAGCAACCAGTAAATGTGGGTTTTGCCATCAATGTCCTTATATCAACACACTGGATAAAGTTATATTAAGTGATATCAACCAAACAGAAATTAGATGTATAGGTGGAAATTGTATTAGTAAACAAATTGTATATATTGCTAGATGTATTGTATGTACTGCATTTTATATAGGTAAGACGGAGAGGATGTTCAAGAAAAGGATTTACGAACATCTTTACAAAATACGCAAGCAGGATACATCCAATGCATTGTTTAGACATATAGCAGAGAAAGGTGATAAACATAAATTTGTATTTAGTATTATAGATCAGATTAACCAAGTTAACCATCCAGGTAACTGGAAAGTACAATTGGCGTTGAAGGAAAGTATTTGGCAGATTAGAACGGATGCCACAAGATATCCTGGTCTAAATGACCATATTAGCATCAAACCGTTTCTTGAGTTAGGTTAATTTACTATTGCTAGTACAAATTATACTATTAATATGTTTTATTCATCCAGATTTTATATTATTCTGTAATTATATATGAAACTTTTTATGATTAATATATCTACTTCATATAGTCCTGTTTAGAAATGTTTAGGCAATATTATTATCTGTTTATTTATACTAACAGGGTTTACTTATTATTAGCTTTTAACATGTTTAATAAATAATTTATTTTATTCTTTCTATACATATAGATTAGGTAGGAATTACATTTTTTATTACATTTTTATGCATAATAGTTGAGGTGTATGTATTTAAATTTGTATTTTAATTTTAATTACAAGTTTATTAGGAATTCATATATGTAGTTGCTTCGTGGATGTCTTGAATATGTTATGGATGCTATCACTTTAAAAGTTTTGGCGCAATTTTTTAAATTCAAAATAACTGATATTATAAATACTGGCTACAAAATGGATACACTGTTCTGATGAAGACTGAGTATCATCAGTTGAAAGCGCTTAACCATATGTAAAAATTATATTCTAATAAACCATATTTTGTCGTTCATCACTCGTACGAGCTGTGTTCTTCCACCCTTGGTTTTATCCAATCTTTGGTTGTATAGTAACTCACATTCTCTTTTTCTGTTCTGATGGAAGATGAAGCAATCGTTGCATTCATAGATGGTATTCCAGAAGGAACATGACATGGTCTTGTCATTCCTAGACCTCTTGGAATAGATGTCACCTGTTAGTAGAAACACTGGCCAGTTCTTTGACTGGCATAGCATGTGTGATAGACCTCACAAGTATGACACCCATCATCATGGGGTAGATCAACCTCAACAAACCTTAACAGAGTCGATGCATCTTAAATCTCAGGGGACATACCAGTGATGTACAACCAAATAGAGATTTGGCACAGGTGATTGCATTCATTGGTAATTCCCAATAAGATACTGATAATCATCCAGAGAGAGAGCTAGAGAAGAGAGAGAGAGAGAGAGAGAGAGAGAAAAAAACATCATCCATGGACAGCAACTGACACCGAGGAAAATACATTCTGCCAAAGTGCCATCCCTCCATTTACAGAAAAATACTCCTCAGTTTTGGTTTTCCTCAGGATATTAGCAATCAATATCATATCTGAGAGCCCACATCACTGTATATATACTGAGTAAATGTATGTCCCAGTTTGGCTTTTTTATTCTAATACATTAGAATTCTCATAGCTTAAGTAAATTTTTCCTACTTGCATGTGTTAAAACATCCCTCAGTGAGTGATTCTGCACTCACAACCAGCTTGATATAACGACACATTGGTTGCAGTGTTCTGTTTATTCTTACTGACTGTATAGTTCTTTGTTCTGAACATCTCTGCAGCTCATCTCATTACTGTGTAGTGGCATGTTTCACTAAGTGTGCTATTTGGCATCTTTTCCAGATGTCTGCTTGGTTTCATCAGCATCATTGACCATGGTTTTGACATAGGCCCTTTCAGTTTATTTTATTTTTTCATGTTAGAGAGCTGTCTTCTATTGAGTTTAATTGAATATGTTAATTGCTTAAACCTGAATAAGGCTTTAGATAGTTAGCAAAGATGTATATGAATGCTCGCCTCATAAATAACGTTGTTTTGCAGAACTGAGATATATTTTACATGTTTGTCAATTCATTGATTTGAAGCATTTTAGTAATTTGGTGTTGCTGCGATCAATACCACAATGTGGGGGGATTGCCATGTTGATCTACACAGCCATGTGATTTCTTGAATCACTTAGCTATGTCGATGTCTTCTTGGAGGTGGTGCCGGGGGAAAAGAGCACATGGCTAATTACCATACATCTCTCCCACAGGAATGCCTCTGTAGCATTCACACTGCCACAGGTCCACCGTTTCATGGTCCTGTACATCTTCGTCATGTTACAGAACCATGCAGCACAAAGTAAGTGTAGTTGCTGAACCACAGAAAGCTACAGCAACATGTACATAGAAGTGTACACATCTTGGCACCTGCTTGAATTCCCTGTAAGTTTAATGGTTAGCATACTACACCAGTAGGTTAGACTTGAAGTTTAGGTTCAGATCTTGACAAAAACATTGCATCCCTGGGGCCATGATAGTTATGCAAATGCCAGATTATCTAGTCTGTACATTTATGACACAATATAGGCTCAAACTTGGGCTTTAAATGAAATCTTTCAACACTAATGCACTATTCAGGGTAATCTTTACCACAAAATATGAATATTCACATTTGAAAGTCATTAGGCACACATATTAGCACTAGTTTCCTGCTTTTTTTTTGCTTCCTATAATACGTGTATTTTTGAGTTGCCAAAAGTAGGGATAACACTGAATATTCCAAAAAATGTGTGGGTAGTAAAAGACACTGATTATATGGTACACACTGCATACCTTGATTTGGCCAAAGCTTTGGACACAGTTCCATACTCAAGCATAGTAAAAAAGTTAAATAAACTGGGAATAAACCTCTATATCACCCAATGGATTGCCAACTGTATAACATGTGATGCAAGAAATCAAAAATTGGGGAAGTTACCTCCACAAAGAGACTAGTCACCATTGGTTTCCCCCAGTGTTCTGTGCTTGAACCTCTCCTGTTTGGCATCTAGTTTTCTGAAGTAAAAGCAAATATCAAAAGGCTCTGGCTGGCCAAGTTGATAGCCGACTGCATGCTAGGAGTTGTCAGTGAATACCCAAATGCCTTAGCCATCCTTCAGAAAGGTTTGTCCCAAATAAATAACTGGTACCAAAATTACAGACTGAAACTAAATGCAAAAAATGCATTAATGTATCCTTATGGAAGTCATCTACCCCAGAGAACTACTACACTGACAATATGCCCCTAAGAATAGACCCAGTTGTTTGGGATTTCGGAACTTATCTGGGCAGGGACCTAACTTTAGACTAACATGGATCTACTGTTGAAATAATATTTTAATAAACAAGGGGGTTGTGTCTAGATCTAAGGATGTCACTGTTCCCCTTTACTCAGCCATCATTAGTCCACTCACTGAGGATAATCCCTTATTTGGCATCTATCGCAACAGACACATGCAACAACTGGAATACCCACAGAGATACTTTACTAAAAGGATATAAGGCCTAAACAACATGTCCTACATGGGCCAGCTCAAAGCCCTGTCACTATACTCACTATCCTACAAATTACTAAGAGGTGACCTGTGTCTGGCATGCAAGGCATCCTCTAACCCAGTCCTGATGAATTTACTGCACATCAGCAAGTCAAATGATATGAGAAATACTCTGTGTAGGGATCTAAACCTCTTTTGTAACCTCAACAGAAGAGTTTGGAAGGCAAGGTATATTTCATGGAGGATACAGCTGCTCTGGAACTGACTCCCTGTCTACATTGAGCAAAGTTCAGCCTTGTCCATAGTCACACAACTTTGATCTATGGATGGGAAATAGAAACTTTACTGTAGGACTGACCCCTGTACTACTAATGACTAGAGGCAGCTGCAAATGCTCTATCCCATGCAAGTGACCCCTATAAATTACTTATGGTATGATTCCACTTCTTCTAATTACGGGTAAAATATAATTATCTACCATGGGATGGGTAAGGTCAATCTCAAACTAAATGGGAAAGGTTAAGTTGAGCACAAAAAGAGAAAACGACCAGACTTAAAAAGGCCTGCAAGGGCTGCTAGCCTAGTGTTTACCCATGGACCTATGAATTATCTTTGCATTATATATAATATGATACTTACATGTTATTTAGTTACATATATGTCAAAATCTTTCTCTCTCTCTCTCTCTCTATATATATATATATATATGTGTGTGTGTGTGTGTGTGTGTGTGTGTGCGCGTGTGTGTATTTATGTTTCATTTGTTCTAAAGCTTATTTGATAAAAAACGGTGTCATATTTGATTAAAACCTCATATGATCGAAACCACAAATCAGTAAATCACATTTGAAAAGTATGTACATTTGTAAAAAATGACTGTTTTTGTGATTTTGGACCATAGGAATTACAATAGAAATTTTAGTGTTGATTGGTATAAGTTGCTTGTTAATGCCCACTGTCATATTGTACCTCCATGTCTAGAAGTTTGGGTTCATGCACCAGCAGTGATTCACTCTCTCAGGAGTTTTCTCTTTTCTCCCTGGCTGTGCAGCTGTGGCGTTAGTACATGTAAGTTAGGGGTGTGTGGAGGACTGCAAGGGGGCTTGTCCACCCTGCAGAAACAAGCTTTTGGGGATATATGTTGT
This sequence comes from Protopterus annectens, assembly GCF_019279795.1. Classification (NCBI taxonomy): domain Eukaryota; kingdom Metazoa; phylum Chordata; order Ceratodontiformes; family Protopteridae; genus Protopterus; species Protopterus annectens. Next base: position 530,385,946 of record NC_056742.1, on the reverse strand, counting down.
GTATGTAACATTTTGAGTGTAATGTGTTTCAGTGTTTTGTGGTATGATGAAATTTGTTTTAACTGAAATATCCCATTTTTTCCATTCAAATGAGCTTTAAATTAAATAAATCATAATCCTGTGTTTCATATCTATAGATAGGTTCATAGGTTTATAAGAGGTTACTGGGCTATTGACCTGAAGACCTTTATAAGCCTAGCCGTGTGTGCCCTATATAATATTATAGAAACCCAATATAAAGGATTTTGCCTAAACTTGAGATCTTAGTTAGCAACAATTGCCCATATCTAGGAGGGTCATAGGTGAAATCCCCAGCAGGAATTTACGGTTTCCCATCCAGTCATCCAAATTATGCTTAAACAGGGTCAAAGAGGGTATTTGTTTGATGTGAACTAGTACCTATTCCAGAGGAGTGGCAACCTCTGAGAGAAATGTCTGTCTGTTCAGAAAGTCCTATTTATGTCCCAGGTCAGGTTAAGGTCCCTGGAGCAGGTGACTCTTGTGCCATTTGAATTGTAGATGTCCAACATTTTCATTAGGTTTGGATTTTTCATTAGGTTTGGATCTGAGATTGTTCTGTAGGCCCAGCACAAGTCTTCCCTAAGTAGTCTGTATGCTTCTGAGTACAGTGACAGTGACTTCAGCCTGTCAATATATGATGTGTGCCGGAGAAACTGAATTTTCTTGGTTAGAAATCTCTGAGATCTCTCAAGTTGCTCAGGTGACTGCTAAGGAACACACCAAAGGGAGCATTGTACTCAATTATTGGCCTGATGAGGGTCACACAGGGGTGTTATGCCCTCTTACACTCTTGAGGCAATGCCTTTGCTAATGAAGTATGTGACATAGAATGCCTTCCTTACCACAGTAGACACATAGTACAGTCAACTTGCATTCTTAAGACTACTGAATTGCTACAGGGTATTATTATTCATATAATTGTCTGCAGGGATATTGTTTTTACCAAAGGGGTTGGTAATGCATTTTTTGGCATTGAGTTTGAGTTTATGACTTTGTCACCAATCTTTGGTTTGTGTGAGTCCCTCTTGAAGTATATCGACATAATTTGGGGATTCAGTGATTTCACATAATTTGCAGTCATCAGCAAACTTAGTCATCCATAGCTGCTCTGTTTGGCTTGAACATTTGAGAAGTATATTCCAAACAATAGGGGACCCAGCACTGACCCCTGTGGAGCCTCATTGGTGACAGGTCTGCTGGTTGAGGTAAAGTCCTCAACTTTGACTAAGTGTTATCTGTCGGTGAGCCAGTTAGCAACTCACCTGATGACATAAAGGTTAATATTCAACTGGGAGAGTTTATCAATGATGCCCGAATGAGAGATTGTGTTGAAGGGCTTGGCTAAGTCAAGGTAGGCTGTATGCACAGATTAGCCTTTATTATGGCTCTGGTGATGTTTTTGAAGAAGTCCACCAGGTTTAACAGGCATAACATGTCTTTAACAAAAACAAAACTGCGTTGGATTGGGGTTTAGAGATCGCCAATATCCTTATTTATAAGGTCCACGATGATTCATTCCATGGCCTTGAAGATAAGGCTGGTTAAGCTTATGGGTCTGTAGTTCTCAGGGTCTGTTGCTGTACCCCCTTTATGAAGGGGGGATGATGATTGCTGTTTTCCATTCAGCAGGGACAAAATCAGTACTCAGGCTGTGGTTGAAGAGAGTACCTAATGGAGTTAATGTCATATTTTAGACAATTTAAAATGCAACCTGAGATGCCATCTGGTCCCATAGAGGCAGTTTTTGGCCTTGGAAACAACATTAATGACTTGATTTTTTGAGATGCAAAGTGGGGGAGATGTAGTTGGAATGCTTTGTGGAATATTTGGAGGGGATGGGAGGGGTGAAACCTTTGCCAAACCTGTCAGCTAATAGGTTAGCTATTTTCACAGGATCAGCATTCCATTCTTTGGTGGTCTGTTATGGGTATTGGGCCGATTAAGCATCTGATATTCAACATTCTGATAGTAACTGAAGTCTCATGTGCACAAGGGGTCTAGCAATGGTTATTTTCATATTTAGCACAAATAAAAGTAAAGGAATTCATTTTTTTTCATGAATGAAAATTTCTGCAATACTGTGAAAGTAAATTAGTGAAAACCATTTTACTGAACCTCAAATTATGTTGCCTTTTTGGCACTCCCACTTGGGGAGCCCCCCTTAACTCCAGTCCTCCTCTCTGTATGTATATATATATATATATATATATATATATATATATATATATATATATATATATATATATATATATATATATATAGGTTCATAGGTTGGTACTAGGCTATTGGCCCTAGGGCCTATACAAGCCTAGCCATGACAATTCCCTGGCTATTACTTCCCTGGTCCCCTGTCTAACAGGGCAATTGAAGTGATCCCTGGGGTGAATTTCCTATCTCCCATCCAATTGTCAAGGTTTCTTTTGAAGAGGGCCAAAGAGGTGCTCAGCTTGACATGTATGGGCAGTCTATTCCAGAGTATGGGGAGTCTCTGGGTCAGGAATCTATCCCTCCAGCATGTTTTGTTCATTGTGATGACCAGGTTTAGATCCCTGAAGCATGTGGATCTGAGGGATTGGGATTTCTTTAAGTGTAGCATGTTCAACAGCTCTGGGTTTGACATGGCCTTGTATGTTAAGCAGAGATCGCCTCTGAGCAGGCGATATGCGACATAGTATAGCTGGAGTTTTTTTAGATGGTCAGCATAGGGCATCTGCTTTAGGCTTGTGATTCTTTTAGTGAGGTATTTATGTGGCCTTTCCAGTTGTTGCAGATGTCTTGTGAGGTACATACCAAACGGGGCATTGCACTCTATAATGGGTCTAATGAGGGATGAGTACAGTGGGACAATGACCTCCTTTTTCTGGATGAAAAGCCCTTAATGATGAGGTGTGCCACATAGAAGGATTTCCTGAATGTTGTGGCGATGTGGTTATTGAAGGTGAGACCACTGTCCACTTGTGTCCCTAAGTCCCTTACCACACTTTCGGTGTTTAGTGTACTGCCAATTATGTGGTAATTCATGGGTACATGGTTTTTCCCAAAGGGGATAACTATACATTTCTTGGCATTGATCTTCAGCCCATGGCTCTGGCACCCAAGCATCTGTTTCTGTAAGTCCCTTTTGTAGAATATCCACATCATTTGGGAATTCAGTAATGGCTCCCAGTTTGCAGTTATCTGCAAACTTTGTTAGCCAGAGTCCCTTAGTGCTGGCCTGTACTTCAGAGAAATAGATGCCAAACAAGAGTGGTCCCAGGACTGAACCCTGAGGTACTCCACTTGTCACTTGTCTGGAGCTGGATTTTGAGTCGGCTACTTTTACAGTGTGGGTTCTGTCAGTAAGCCAGTTGGCAACCCATTGAGTGACATAGGGATTAATGCCCAGCTTAGTAAGTTTATCTATGATTCCAGAGTGGGGGATGGTGTTGAAGGCCTTGGCGAGGTCCAGATAGGCTGTGTGGACTGCCTTGCCCTCATCCATGCCTCTGGATGCTGATTTGAAGAAGTCAATCAGGTTGAGGAGACAAGATCGGCCCTTTACAAAACCAAACTGGGTGGGATCCAGTGTTTGAAGGTTGCCAATGCCTTTGTTTATAAGTTCCATGATAATGCGTTCCATGGCTTTGCAGATCAGGCTCATCAGACTGATGGGACGATAGTTCCCGTGATCCAAGGTGGATCCCCCCTTGTGGAGTGGGATAACTGTAGCTGTGTGCCATTCATTGGGCACAAAGCCTGAGGTGAGGCTATGATTAAACATGACACTTTGGTGAGGTGCCAGTTCATTTTGTAGTTCATGTAGTACACAGCCCAGGATGTCGTCTGGTCCCATGGATGCTGTATTTCTAGCTTTGGAGAATACATTTTTTACCTGTGTGGCCATGATTACCAGAATTTGGCAATCTTTTGGTATTGAGCTGGGCCCTTTAGGGGGAAAGAGTGGGATGAAGTTGGCACTGAATCGATCTTCCAGGATATTGGCATTATCCTTGGGATCAGTATATTTAATGCCATTCTGTTGTAGCTCAGAGCAAATCTGAGCATTGCCATTTAGATTCTTGACTAGAATGCCCTGTGGTTGTCTTTGGAATCTTTGGCAATTTTATTTTCGTAACTAGCTGTGGAGGACTTTATGAGGGATCTCAGCTTCTTACTGAGGCTGGTAAGGGAGTTTTTTGCATCCTGGGATTTTCCTCTTTTCTGCAACAGTTTCTTCCTTCTGTTGTATAGTTTGTTTATGGCAGAGGACCACCAGATTGGCTTCCTTTTTTTGGAGGAGAGAGTCTTGGTTCTATTTGAAATGGCACGATTCATGCATGAGTGGATGTGCTCGTACAGTGCCTTAGTGTAGGATTCAGCAGTCGAACTTTCAGTTCCCATCTGCATGGGAGTCATGAAGTTTGTCACTTCTGACTTGAGTAGCAAGAAGTTGGCTTTGGAGAAGTATATATATATATATATATATATATATATATATATATATATATATATATATATATATATAGGTCCCCCTTCAAAACATCTAAAACCCATAACATCTAATTTCATAACATTGAGACCAGAACATCTAAAACCCAAAACATCAAAACGCATAACATTGAATTTCATAACATCTAACAGTACAAATCACATGAAAATAACATCTCCTCCACATATAACAACATATAATGACACCAAACTACCAGACACACTTTTTACTACGTTTCTGCAGGGAGGCTTTATACAGTGGGGTTCGGAAATTAACTTTTTCCCACTGTAGTGCGATCTTGGAGTTCATATATTTAATTTATGGGGGGTGTGGGGGTGCAGTAAAAAGTGTGTTTGGTAGTTTGGTGTTGTTATATGTGGAGGGGATGTTATTTTCCTGTGATTTGTAGTGTTAGATGTTATGAAATTCGATGTTAAGGGTTTTAGATGTTTTGGATTTTAGATGTTCTGGTCTTAATGTTATGAAATTAGATGTTATGGCTTTTAGATGTTTCAAAGTAGACCCATAAATATCTATATCTATCTATCTATCTATCTATCTATCTATATATATATATATATATATATATATATATATATATATATATATATATATAAAGAGAGAGAGAGAGAGAGCGGAAGCTACACATATACACATAAACTCCACATTTGCAGAACAGTGGGGACAAGTGCATACAAGTGCATACTCCTTTGGTAATGAAAGTGTTTTTAGCACAATTATTTTGCAGTATTGGTACTTGCTAAAACACTCTTCATACACCCATCAAACCCAGTTTTTGCCAATCCCAGAGGTTTCTTTTGTAGCTTAAACTTTTACTGCATGATAATGTACGCAGCATTTTATTTCTAGTAAACTGCAGTTTTCAGTGTAAAGATTTATTCAGCCAAAATGCTAACTGCAAGTGAACCTGCTCTCATTGTCTCATTGTTAGTTTGAGAGAAAACTCCGGAAAAGAGCATGCAGCACGTCCACAGTGTCTCCACTTTTGGCCCTCAGAGCAGACACAGTCCAAATTCTTCTTTTCATTTTGCAATAAAAACAATTCAGAACCAACTTAAAAATGAAACGACGCCCATTTGCTTTGGCTCTAAATGATTCTCTCTGTTGAAGTAACACCCTTACCCCGTGTCCAAAAATGGGAAAAGGGGATGTGTATGGATGGGTGATGGAGCCACATGCTCTGACTACCACACAGTCCAAATTCTTCTTTTTATCATGCAATAAAAACAATGAAGAACCAGCTTAAAAATGAAACTACATCCATATGCTTTGACTAGCTCTCAACGTGGCATGGAGCAAACTCGATTGCACATGCTCAAACACATACCTGCATGCATGCATGCACTGTACCTCAGCAAGGCATCTCGTCTGAGGACCTTTGCTATAACAGTGGTGTTGTACACCATTCTCATTAAAAAGATATGAAATGCATTTTTAAACAAAGTCTGTAAATAATAATAATAATAATCACCACATAACCCGCTGCTCATTTGAGATTTGCTCTTCTCCTGTAATATGGTCTTTTTTCTCGGCTTGACAACAGTCAACATTTCAACCATCATTTCAACAGGGAGCCAGTGTAACTCACTTCTGTTCCATTTACCTGTGAGGGTTTCACTGCCATGGGTAACCTGCCCAGTTTGTGGATAAACTGGCAAGACCAAGGGGCCAGCTGTGATCATCAGTATCAACATCCACTACAGCAGCTCCAGTTCCTACCAGCCATGCTGACCACAAGCATCATCAGCGCATCATCAAGTTCCCCTAAATACTACACTTTTGGGGTTTACTTCCTCTGTCTACTGCACCTTTCCAGGATACTTCCACCTTGTCCTTTATGTGGCATTGCTTTTATGACCATGTCCATTTTTGCTGCCAAAATCAAAGCTCATACTTGCGCCATTGAAATGAATGCTCATTGTGAAAGCTGACACTATCAAACTGAATGTGTTACGCAAAGAAAACAGAGTCAGAAAAATAAAATGTTTCTGTGAAATGAATGGTTATGTAACAAATGCCAATGAGAAAAAAGCTGTGCAGTGATTTAAAAGGAATGTGAACTATAAAAGGAATACATTGTAGCGGGCAAAGGCAACAATACAAAAAAATAAGCCATAAAAATATAAATATATATATATATAAATATATATAAATATATAAATATATATATGTATGTATATAAAGAGACTGAGAAAATGACGCATTGAAAACAACCACATAACATTCAGAGAATATGGTGAGAATGACTAATCCATTATGTGCAGGCAAAACGAGCCGGACTTGTTGTGTAATCTCTAAGGTATTTGGGCAGATACATCTATAGGTCAAATGCACACAGAAATGCAGACCACCTCATTTATAAATAACGTGCTTGCATATCTATCCACTTGCTCCTGTTTAAATTTTATATTCATGCTATCAGAGTTAAAATGGATGTTTACAAACATCAGCAAATTCTGTAAACTCTGAAACAGTTTTACAACAGCAAAACACCTATCATTCAATAATCTGCATTAACAACACTAAGAGGAAAAATGTCATACCTTCATGGCACCTAGACCATTGACATATCAAGTTGCTGATATGGAAATTGTGTGCCATTGTACTTTATCCTTTTGTGCAGCAGAGGGCACTCCTGCACTTACTGTCAATTGAGCTAAATGCCTAAGTGCAGTTAAAATATGTGTGTGTGTGTGTGTGTGTGTGTGTGTGTGTGTGTGTGTGTGTGTGTGTGTGTGTGTGTGTGTGTGTGTGTGTGTGTTTGTGCTCTTCAAGGTTCTTTTTTTCCCTAAAGTTTTATGTTGGCGATGGTTAGTATGTTTGTCATAATGCTTAAGGTCTTCCTCTCATAAACACAAGGTACAGGGTTTGATTCTGAGTTAGGGTTATTGTCAAGGCTTTTTAAGGCAGTTAACTTAGTATTCACCTATGCTTATTACTCAATATAAGCAAGGACTTGTATTTCACTGATGTCAGATTTGATAAAATTTTCATATTGCATTTTAAGGCATGATGCAGGTAAAAGAACCAGTTATGGGTGGCTGGAGGTCCCTTCATTTTCATGATGCAGGTAAAAGAACCAGTGATGGTGGCTGGAGGTCCCTTCATTTTCATGATGCAGGTAAAAGAACCAGTTATGGGTGGCTGGAGGTCCCTTCATTTTCATGATGCAGGTAAAAGAACCAGTTATGGGTGGCTGGAGGTCCCTTCATTTTCTTATTCTTTGTACCAGACCCCCTGCTGCTGTTTTGACTCTGATGTGTCTCCTCCATCCCTGTCTCAAATGGCATCTTGAGGTTACAATCAAGCACTAAGACACCATCATCTGTCTTTCTGTGTCACATTTTATAAACAATGCTGTAGTCTTCTTCTTCTTTCGGCTTTTCCCAGTTAGGGGTCGCCACAGCAAATCACCTGTCTGCTCATGATTGGCAGTAGAGTTTTATGGTGTCAAGTTGCTAGCCCGGCATCCAACCTTCCATGGAAGGCACACACACACACACACACACACACACACACACACACACACACACACACACACACACACACACACACACACAGCCAATGTAGAGTTTCCAATCCACCTACAGCATGTCTTTGGGATGTGGGAGGAAACCAGAGCACCCGGAGGAAACCCACACGACCACAGGGAGGACATGCAGACTCCACACAAAAGGCACTCCAGCTGAGGATTGAACCAGAGAACCTCTTGCTGTGAGGCAACAATGCTAACCGCTGCACCATCGTGGCTGCCCACTAACTCTGAACCTGTACATCTAAATATTCTGCTGTATAAATAAATATCCATCTCTGTGGTATGACTGCTGCTTTGTCCAAAGTGGAATATTCATTTCTGAAACCTGAAATTCAGAAAGACAAACCACACACAAAAAGACTTTACTTTTTCTCCAACAGTGTCATTCTTCTAGAATTTTAGTTGCTCCTGTTAGCTTTCTGTCAAATTAAAATGCCTAAGATTCAGTATCACAGTTTTCCACACTTCTTGGAGGAAAGTTAGAAAACATTTTTCTCCCGAAATACGAACACTATGAAATTTCATTCTTTTTTTTCTAACACATCTGTCCAAAACCAGAGCTGTTCCACAGAGGAACATGTAACAATCTGTTAGCACTGCTGTAGTTATTCTTACAAAACAGTTTCAAATACTGCACTGAATTGTTTTTCTCCTTATCCATAAAGTACAGCATTCACTGTCCCTCACCCAACCACAATGATATTTAATAATAGTTGAAGTAAAGTTGTTATTTCTTTTTAACTATTTCTTGTGCACATAGCATATAATTCTTAGTATTTGTGGAACCTTTCCCTCAGACCTGCTCTAAAATAAAACACGAGTGGATAAATAAACAATGCTGTAGTAAATTTTAGAAAATCTGACACATTTAGATAATCTTTAACTAGCATTGAAATAAAGCTAGCAATACTATACAGTTATTGTGTTTGTGGTGTTTAGTGTCCCCTTTCTGTCTGAGTTTCTCTCACAAAGCCAGGGACTGGTGTTTATATTTGATAAGTGTTTCATAATAACCTTAAAGGAATGACAGACTATAGATACACCAACACCTGTCATTGCTGAAGGCTGTCTTTTAATGGGGTGAGTGGCGTACACTGCCAAAATGAAAACTTCTAGGAGATGAAGGTACTAACCCAAGGCTGCACTGCAAATGTTTTCCCAGTCAGTGCTGTGCTTGACTAGGGGGGAGGAGGGTAGTCACTTTTCCAGTAACAGAACAGGATGTTTACTTTTATCAAAAAAAATGAGATATTACATGTCTGAGGCACTGTGATCAACCAGTGAGAGCAAAACTGCATTACTAACTGAATATGGGGTTAACTAGCAATTGTTTTCAGCAGTTCTAATTATTTTTTTCTCTCACATTTCTTCTCATTACTTTTTCATGAACTAAAATATTAGAAATAGGTATCTGATGAATGAAAATTAATTTTGCAAAGCGTATCTTGAATTCTGCCATTATTGTGCAATGAAACTGATGGTTCATAGGTTCATAGGGTCATAGGTTAGTATTATATATATATTATACAAGCCTAGCCATAACAATTCCCTGGATATTTCTTCCCACATTATTTACTTCCATGGACCCCTGTCTAGCAGGGCAATTGACGTGATCCCCAGGGAGAATTTCCTATCTCCCATCCAATCGTCTAGGTTCCTTTTGAAGAGGGCCAAGGAGGTGCTTTGCTTGACATGTATGGGCAGTCTATTCCAGAGTGTCTGGGTCAGGAACCTATCCCTCCAGCATGTTTTGTTCATTGTGATGACCAAGTTTAGATCCCTGGAGCATGTGGCTCTGAGGGACTGCGATTTCTTTAAGTTGAGCATGTCCAACAGCTCTGGGTTTGACATGGCCTTGTATGTTAAGCAGAGATCGCCTCTGAGTAGACGATATGCCATAGCGTATAGCTGGAGTTTTTTTAGATGGTCAGCATAGGGCATCTGCTTTAGGCCTGTGATTCTTTTAGTGAGGAATTTCTGCGGCCTTTCCAGCTGTTGCAGATGTCTTGTGAGGTACATACCAAATGGGGCATTGTACTCTATAATGGGTCTAATGAGGGATGAGTACAGTGCGACAATGACCTCCTTTTTTTCTGGATGAAAATCCCTTAGTGATGAGGTGTGCCACATAGAAGGATTTCTTGACTGTTGTGGCAATGTGGTTATCGAAGGTGAGACCACTGTCCACCGGTGTCCCTAAGTCTCTCATCACACTTTCAGTGTTTAGTGTACTGCCACCAATGTGGCAATTCATGGGTACATGGATTTTCCCAAGGGGATAACTATACATTTCTTGGCATTAAGCTTGAGCCCATGGCTCTGGCACCAAGCATTTGTTTCTGTAAAGCCCTTTTGTAGAATATCCACATCATTTGGGGATTCAGTATTGGCTCCCAGTTTGCAGTCATCTGCGACCTTTGTTAGCCAGAGTCCCTTAGTGTTGGTCTGTACTTCAAAAACGTAGATGCCAAACAAGACCGGTACCAGGACTGAAACCTAAGGTACTCCACTTGTCATTTGTCTGGAGCTGGATTTGGAGTCAACTACTTTTACAGTCTGGGTTCTGCCAGTAAGCCAGTTGGCAACCCATCAAGTGTTGTAGGGATTTATGCCCAGCTTAGTAAGTCTATCTATGATTCCAGAGTGAGGGATGGTGTCAAAGGCCTTGGTGAGGCCCAGATAGGCTGTATGGACCGCCTTACCCTCATCCACAGCTCTGGAGACTGAGTCGAAGAAGTCAATCAGGTTCAGGAGAAAAGATCGGCCCTTCATGAACCCAAACTGGGTGGGGTCCAGTGTCTGAAGGTTGCCAATGTCTTTGTTTATAAGTTCCAAGATAATTCATTCCATGCCCTTGCAGATCAAGCTTGTCAAATTGATGGGACAGTAGTTCCCGGGATCCAAGATGGATCCCCCTTGTGGAGTGGGATAACTGCAGCTGTATGCCATTCAGTGGGCATGAAGCCTGAGGTGAGGCTATGATTAAACATGACACTTAGGTGAGGTGCCAGTTCATATTGTAGTTCATGTAGTACACAGCCCGTGATGTCATCTGGTCCCATGGATGTTATATTCTTAGCTTTAGAGAGTGCAGTTTCTACCTGTGTGGCCCTGATTACCGGAATTTGGCAATCTTTTGGTTTTGAGATGGACCCTTTAGGGGGTAAAAGGGGGGTGAAGCTGGCACTAAATTGATCTGCCAGGATATTGGCAATATGCTTGGGATCAGTATATTTAACACCATTCTGTTGTAGCTCAGAGCAGATCTGAGCATTGCCATTTAGATTCTTAACATAACTATAGAATGCCTTGCGGTTGTGTTTGGAATCTTTGGCAATTTTATTTTCGTAACTAGCTTTGGAGGATTTTATGAGGGATCTCAGCTTCTTACTGAGGCTGGTAAGGGAGTTTTTTGCATCCTGGGATTTTCTTCTTTTCTGCAACAGTTTCTTCCTTCTGTTGTATAGTTTGTTTATGCTTTTTTGGTTCTGTATTATGAATGAGACATCTGTGAGAGTCCTTGTGTATGCTAGAGAAAATTCAGCGCCATTAACTTGGGATGTAAATATTACAAGTTGGGAAACTTATGAGACTGCATTCACAAAGTTTAATCAAATGATAAACTATCAACAGCTTTTAACAGTTTCACTCTAAATCATCAACATGCAGATACATGTTTTATTTATTCTAATATATTTAACCAAATCATTTTTGAAAACAGTAAGTGTAATAATCAGTTGCAAATCTTTTTCATCCAGAAATCAGGACACAGTGTAAAAGTAGATGTAATACACATGGAAGGTTCAGAGTAAACACTCAACCGATGTGTTTTTGTAAGGAAGGAGGGAACAGAAATATTCACATTTTACCCAGTCATACCTTTGTGAAATTTTATACTCTAGCTAAGTAAAAGGCTGGTATTTGAGTTTAGTTAAAGTAATGCAGGCAGGTAACAGAAATCATTTTGTGTATTTCTTTAAGGTGCAAATATCAGCTTTTATAGTTTTAGATCAATTTAACTTTCTGTACAGATATGGAATAGGACCATAAGAAATTCACTGAAAGGCTACTTCCAAATAATAATCTCTTTTACAAGAGTTGAGCATTTTCATCCACAAAAGGGCACCATCAGTTTTTGATGAAATTATCTAATGTATGTCCTTCCTTCATACCCAAACAAGTTATTCACGTCTGAGCAGGGTAAGTGTGGCAGCCATTTGGAGATGTTGGGAGGGTGATTTTAGGGTTAGAGAGTGAGAGGAGAGATTTAAGGTTAGGAAGCAGGACGGGAGTTTTAGGGTTAGAGAGTGAGAGGGGAGTTTTAAGGTCAGGAAATGGGAAGGGAGTTTTAGGGTTAGAGAGTGAGAGGGGAGTTTTAAGGTCAGGAAATGGGAAGGGAGTTTTAGGGTTAAAGAGTGAGAGGGGAGTTTTAAGGTTAGGAAATGGGAAGGGTGTTTTAGGGTTAAAGAGTGAGAGGGGAGTTTTAAGGTCAGGAAATGGGAAGGGTGTTTTAGGGTTAAAGAGTGAGAGGGGAGTTTTAAGGTTACGAAGTGGGAAGGGAGTTTTAGGGTTAGGGAGTAGGAGAAGAGTTTTAGGGTAATGAAGTGACAAGCAAAGGAAGTTTTAAGTTTAGGGAGTGATCGGCGAATTTAGGTTTTGGGAGGAGATTGGACTTTTAGAGTTAAGGAACAAGGGATCAGGTTAGGAACTGGGTGTGAGTTTTAGGGAAAGAGTGAGGGCTCTGATTAGGCTATGACGTTTGATAGGATTTAGTTTAAGTTTGTGCTAGTGCATGTTAGAGTACTTGACTTTTAGAACAAGTGGCAGTGAATACGTCTTTCACACATTAAGAGCATGTGAGCACTTGTAATGGATCACTTTTTTGCCTTTCTTTTAGTTTCTCCAGTATAAGCTTTATTACAGCTACACCATTTTACATAGATTACTTCCTAACATCTATATGTCAGATTTTTTTTAGAAATTCAATATGCAAGTAGATATTTCTGATCTTTCAGTGAAGATTATAAAGTGGGTATTAGCTGAGCTATTTCATTTAGGAAGGTAAAAGTCACCAAAAAGAATGATGCCTTGTGTAACACAAAACACTAGGCAAAGAGTGACTCTGAGGGCCCTGTAAGATACTGAGTAGAGAAATAGATTTTAGCTTTTTGGTTTAGCCTAAGTGGTTTAAACCAGAGATTTTGGGGGCTTTTGTGATACATAAGGTGCTTGGAGAGGTATATCCCAAACTGGGTACTATATTTGATAAGTTCTGATAAGAGATAAGTAAAGGGGCTTTAGATTTGGACCTAATAAGGATAACATGACAGATAAGCTGTGTAAGGCAGAAGGATGTTCTAACAACAAATGAAACATGGCACTCAAAAGAGAACTTATTTTAAAATGTGGCTATCCAGGTCTTTAATAACAGGGTGTGTTTTTAGAGAAATACCAGTGACATGATACAAGGAAGGGATAAAGTTTTATTAAAGATAACTGTGCTACATTTCTTAGTTCTTAGAGGGAGCCCATAATTAGCATATCATGTGTAGGTCAGAGCTAGGCCTTGCTGAATAATTTGGCTACCACAGGGTAAATTGACAATACTCTCAGTTTGTAGTTGTTGAAAAAATTGGTTATCCATAGACCCTGAATGCCCAATTTTTTACCTTTGAGAAATAAATGCAAAATGGGAAAGGACCCAAGAATATAACCTCTGGAATGCTATTATTAACAATTTATAGCCAGATGAGATATTCCGATTATGAGTTCAGACAGTCAGTTAATTAGCTAGCCAGTGGATAATGCTGAAACTATTAAGTTTGTTATGTTACCATGCAGGGAATGATGTTAAAGGCTTTAGCAAAGTCAAACTAGGTAATATGGGCAGCCTGACTTTTGTCTAAAACTTCAGTGATGTCAAAAAAGTCAACCAGGTTGAGTAAGCATGGCCTACCTTTAACAAATCCAAACTGATTTAGGTTGAGGGTCTGAAGTTCACCTATATCACTGTCACTTAGTTCAGTGATAATGTGTTCTATAGCTTAACAGATATTACTAGTAAGACTGACATGCCTATAGGTACTGAGGTCTGTTGTGGGGCAGCCCTTGTGGCTGTTTTCCAAGTTTCAGGTACAAAACCTGTAGAAAGACTAAGGTTATATAGATTTAGGAAAGATCAGGCTGTGTAGTGTTTGATACTCATAATCAGGTAGCCTAGAATATGGCCAGGACCCATAGAGTTAGGATTTTCATTTCGGAAAGAGTACAAGCCACTCAGCCAAGGGTGATAACAGGTGGTATAATTATAGGAAAAGTTCTCTGGTAGGTAAGTTCTGTGGGAAGTGTATAAATGGAGCAAACTTTATCATCTTGGATGTTAGCTATAGTTTCTGGGTCATACGCCACTGGAGATAAGTTTGAAACACAACTGATCATTCCTGCTGAGCTTCACAGTGAAGCTGAAGAAGGTCTTGTGGTTGTTATTAGTAATGGAGTCCGTTCTAAGTTTGTTGTACTTTCTGACTGTATGCCTGAAAAACTTAAGCATTACTTTTAAATGCTTTTATAGTTCAGGAATTTTTTAATGAAAAGGTCTGAGTTTTTTTCCTTTTCCTATAGAACTGACTTTTTTTTTTAATTTGTTATTGTTATGGTGGTGGATGGGAATGAACTATTTTATACATCTTTTCGGAAGGTTATAGAAATCTGTGGTTGGTTGTACACAAACTATGAGGGCAAAAAACTATCTTGGGAATGTAAGGCTAGACTTTATGATCCTCACAGATCAATAGCCTATTAAGTACCTACAAACCTATAAATCTAAGCAGTATGCCAAGACAAGGGCAACATCATAAATGGGTATTTTCTTTGGAAAATACTAGTCTTGTTTGTCCAAGTAAAATAATCTGCAAATGCTATCTTTTTTATAGGTTCATAGGTATGTTCTAGGCTAGTTGTCCTTGAGGGTCATTTTAAGATGATCCATTTTCCCCTTTTAGTGCTTGAAATAACCTATCTATGATTAGAGTTTGGCCTTACCCATCCCATAGTCAATAAGTATTACTGCCTCACAGCAACAAGTTCACCAGTTCAATTCTCGGCAGGGGTGCTTTCTGTGTAGAGTCTATATATCCTCCCTGTGTTTGCATGGGTTTCTTCTGGGTGCTCAGGTTTCCTCCCATATTACCAAGACATGCTGCAGGTGCCCTGGACATTCTAAATTGGCTCTAGGTTTGAGTGTTAGTGCGTGCATGTGTGTGCCTTCTGAGAAAGGTTGGGTGCAGGGCTGGCAACTCAACACCATAAAACTCTACTGCCACTCATTCTGCGGACCAGTGATATGCTGTGGCAACCCCTAACAGGAGCAGCCAAAAGGTGAAAACGCCTAATAAAAATAACTGGGATCATATCAATGATAATTTTAGGGTACCCATGCATGGGATAAAGCATTTAGGAGCTGCCTCTGTCCATTAGTAATACTGGAGGCAGTCCTGGGGTAAAATTTCTGTTTCCCATCCATAGATCTACATTGCAACTGAATATGGACAGGGATGGACTTTGTTTTCTGTGGATGGGGAGTCTGCTCCAAAGTAACGGTATCCTCTGCGAGATACACCTGTCCCTCCAAACAGTTCTGTTAATGATGCAGAAAAGGTTTAGATCCCTAGACAGAGTATTTCTTATATTTGACTTGCTGATGAGCAGTAAATCCATCAGTAATGGGTTGGAGGATACCTTGTATGCCAGACACAGGTAATTTCTTAACAGTCTGTAGGATATTGAGTATAGTGACAGGGCTTTAAGTTGGTTATGGCTGGTGTGGTTTGTACTGAGGGTGAAGATAACAGCTGGGTTGTCAGATTTACCTGGGTGGGAGAGAAAATTTAGTGAAGCTTGAGGGGAAGCAGTTGTGAGAAAAGGCTCAATGAGATTAACACCCCTTGTATGGGTAGGGGCAATTTGCATCAGAGAGACGGCATTTGCAAAGTCAGAGGAATCTCTCATCATATTCACTGCAAGATGCATAAATTTGCAAGTTGATAGATGGGTAACTAAAATCTCCCATAAAATTGTGTCAGACTTGATAGGTAGCTTATAGTTTATTTGTATAATTGTCATGCTCTGTAGGGAACATGGAAGGAGGGCAGTAGTTAACAATGATATCATAGGCAGTTTTTCTGAGAAACACTAGGACCTCGAAAAGTTCTAGGGTGGTATCCACCAATATCTGCCACAAGACAATGGGGTGGGGGTAATAAATATGAATATGCATCTGTGACTCCCGTGCAAAGGTCCAGTAATCAAGGAGCCTCAATACTCCCCACTAGCACCAGTGAGGGGCATGTACATTGGGAAGGATAACAAGTGCACACACAGTAAAGTACAATTTAACACCAGTGAGGGGCGTGCACATTGGGAAGGATAACAAGTGCACACACAGTAAAGTACAATTTAACACCAGTGAGGGGCGTGCACATTGGGAAGGATAACAAGTACACACAGTAAAGTACAATTTAACACCAGTGAGGGGCGTGCACATTGGGAAGGATGACAAGTGCACACACAGTAAAGTACAATTTAACACCAGTGAGGGGCGTGCACATTGGGAAGGATAACAAGTACACACACAGTAAAGTACAATTTAACACCAGTGAGGGGCATGCACATTGGGAAGGATAACCAATACACTCACAGTAAAGTACAATTTAACACCAGTGAGGGGCGTGCACATTGGGAAGGATAACAAGTACACACACAGTAAAGTACAATTTAACACCAGTGAGGGGCGTGCACATTGGGAAGGATAACAGGTACACACTCAGTAAAGTACAATTTAACACCAGTGAGGGGCGTGCACATTGGGAAGGATAACAAGTACACACACAGTAAAGTACAATTTAATACCAGTGAGGGGCGTGCACATTGGGAAGGATAACAAGTACACACACAGTAAAGTACAATTTAACACCAGTGAGGGGCGTGCACATTGGGAAGGATAACAAGTACACACACAGTAAAGTACAATTTAACACCAGTGAGGGTGTGCACATTGGGAAGGATAACAAGTACACACACAGTAAAGTACAATTTAACACCAGTGAGGGGCGTGCACATTGGGAAGGATAACAAGTACACACAGTAAAGTACAATTTAACACCAGTGAGGGGCGTGCACATTGGGAAGGATAACAAGTACACACACAGTAAAGTACAATTTAACACCAGTGAGGGGCGTGCACATTGGGAAGGATAACAAGTACACACACTGTAAAGTACAATTTAACACCAGTGAGGGGCATGTGCATTGGGAAGGATAACAAGTACACACACAGTAAAGTACAATTTCCCTTAAGAGCACACAGAGATCACAGTCAGTCTGGGGCTGGTTTCTCCCTTTCTCTCCAGATCTCCAATAAGACCCTCCACTGGCACAGCTAAAGGGTACAGATCTCAGCCTAGTGGTCAAGCTAAAAACCTACAGCACCCTCTCTGTCCAAGCAGTGCTTTGTGTCCCTCCCCAAGTAGCTGACACACACACACACACACACACACACACACACACACACACACACACACACACACACACACACACACTTTAAGATATGAGTTATATACAAGCACACAGACACTCCTGGGGAAGGCTGGCACAAGTTCTCCAGCTATGTCCCTTTCTGCTCAGGCTGTAAGGTAGTAATCACTGCCACCAACTACTCTTATCAGCTACTAATAAGGCCCTTCCCAAAGGGGTGATCAATTTCACTGTGTAATATTACTGTTATCCTAATATTAAGTGTTCCCTAGGGCTAAAGCTATTGGAGTGGCTTGGAAAGTATCACTGAATACACATAATGTACTCTAAGAGCTTAAATTACCTTTACGCAAACAGCCACAGTTGAAAGGTTTAAAAATATTTAATAATAAATAATAAAAACACAAGACAATACTTATTACTTCAACACAATTACATTACAGAGTTCAGAAATCACAGGAAATGCTTTAAAAATACTGTAGAATAGTCTGACAGAAATACAGAAAACAGCTAGACTAATCTGGCTATTTCTATCTATCTCTAAGAGAAATCACTGTTCTGAATAAATACCTTACTTACAGAGCAAAGGCAGAGTACTAGTGAGTTGATGCGTTGAGGTTCAGACAAAATCCAAAATGCTCTCCTTTCTTTCTGTCCTTAAATTGATTACACAGTACTACTGAGTTATTTCCGATTACATCATTTTTAACAGTGCTTTAGTTCCCAGGCTAACAGAAACTCAAAATTTACATTTCTTATTAAGCTCACCTGGCCAGGAAGCCACAGCAATAACAGACATTATACATGTAAAACCTTAATAATTATCTATTAAATCAAGACAATAGAAAGAATTTCCTGGCCCAGACATTGTGTCTCCAAGCTTGAGATCAGTCATACAATGCTTGACTTATCAGCTTTCTTCCAGCAGAGTGCACTGTGGTTACATTTTTGAAGCTCAGTAAAACATACAGTTTAATCATAACATATAGTTCTCTTTACATTTGTAAACCAAGCCTGTGAATTATGTTAATATTTACAAATGACATAGAATTATCTACAAAATTCTATCTAGCTAGGCTGGCAGCCTTCACAGCCTCCATAATTCCCAGTGACCCTTAATACACTGTGGTTGCATTACATTGATAAGGAAGGACCGTTGACATTCTAAAACCAAGCTGGGTAATTCCATGTATATCAATGTTTTCTATGGTGAGGTAAGTCTAAAGTTCCGACATCTTGTTATTTATGCAGCTGGTACTGAGTAAAGCAACCTAGGTATCATTCAAATTGGAATGTGTTATGTGTGTGTGCTCATCAGCTGAGCATTGCCTAAAAAAGGCACCACAGGGTAAGCAAAGATTATAGTCAGTATGCAAACTCACGAGCTGAGAGGTGCAGACCATCTGTCAACAGTCTGGTTTAAGACAGACACACACTGAGTCTCCACAGAAAGAAACAAGTTAACAAGTTGATTATTGCAGCCAATTATGCTATCTTTGAATTCAAGCATCATTCTTAGAGAGGGGACAATACTTCTCACTATTAGTGGTTTACCCTTTTAAGAGACATAAACTATGTATTTCTTATAGAGTAGACCATCTGAAATTATTCACTCCCACATGGGTGACAAGAAGGTTGTGCTCATGTTTAGGGTGGCAAGGGGTCCTGATGGTTCAAACAGTATCCCTGATGCTAATGCCAAAGAGACAGCTGACAGCAGCTCTGTCCTTATTCAGTTTGGTAAGTGCTGTGCAGTATGCATTACAATGGAATCACCTATGACTATGACCTCAGTGTTAAAAGCAGGCCTGTGTGACCTTAGAGATTCAGTCATGGAGTCATGGTGCTTCTGTGCAGTACTATGTGATGGCATAGTCATAGGTATGTTTCTAGATGGCTCAGGTCTCCAGTGTGGGTACTTGTGAAGCTTAGGTTAGGATTTCTTGTCTGCCTTAGAATAGGTGAGAGTAGTGGTGTGAGATTGTGGTGAGAGTAGACAGAAGCATGCCTCCAGACCAGTGAAGTAGATGTGTGAATAACAGATAGACTTGGAAGAGTGTAGGAGTAGTGGATTGCCAATGAACATGAGACAGTTCCTATACTGCCTTAGACTTCCTAGCGCCAACAAACTGATGTATTCTCAGCTCCATGCTGATAGGCCTTTAGTAGATTTAGTTGAAGTGCAGTCCTGATAAGTGCAGGGACCAGTACATGTAGATACGTTTATACAGCTAACCACAAAAAGCACACAAACTTGACTAAAACAAAAAAATGGAATAAACAAGATAATGTCTCCTGCATGTATATATATTAAAAATTTGACAATCAATTAATAATTAATAAATATATGTGTGGGAGACATCATCTGGTTTATTCCAATTTTTTAAGTCAAGTTTATATGGCTACTGAAAGGAGCTGCAGGAGGTATAAGGATTTTTATTTGTAGGGGTTATATAGGAACAAATATGGGGTTTGAAGCCAAGTGGTAAGATTAGTAAAGTATTGAAGGCAACAGTTATGAATGGTATGGTGATCATTATTGAAAAGAGATAAGTGAGAAGTTAGTGCAGCTAGTGATAGTGATAAGGTTTAGTTTGGTTTGCATGATAAAATAGCAAAACATGGAACAAATTAAAGTAATATCTAGATAAGACTGATGAAGTAGCTAATGCTAAATGCAAGCAATCTATGTGTAATAACAATAGACTGAGATTGAAGTTCCAACCACAGAATAACTGTGTAAAAGTCAAAATGTAAGTCAATAGTAAGCAAAGTACAAAAGAGAAACAGTCTATAACAGGTAAGGCAGAAGGTGACAATGTAAGAACAAGAGTAACATAATAACAGATACAGCACAAAACGATGCATTAGCGGAACAGTACAACTAAATAGTAAATGGCAGTTAAATAGCAGATAACCAAGTGAAATCAGAAATGGTGAAAAAAGTGTGTAGCAGCGAAACAAAAAAGCAGAAAGGGCAGTAGAATAAATGTGGCAATCTGTTTAACAGCAGGTAGCAATTCAGTAGCAAGGAACGCTGCAATAGCAGTCCTGCCAAGTAGCAACATTTATGAAACAACAGTAAACCCACAAGATCAACAAAGGTGCAAAATAGCAAGCAACTCAGCAAGTAGTACAAATGTAAGGAAGTAAAGGTGAACTAGCAGTCAGCCCAGTAAGATCAGTAAAATGCAACAAAATGTAGTCAATCCAGCCATGAATAGTATAAATGCAACAAAACTAATTTACTGCAATGCAAAAAAGGTACCGTGCCTTGTCACTGTCTCACTGGTAGGACGGAGTCTTACTAAGCACAATGCCTACCTGATGGGATACAGGATAGGAATCGCCCAGGTATAATAATGCCTTCCAAAATTTAATTCTACTGGCTAACAAAAGAAGCAATTACTAGGAAATCTAAATCTAACCAACTGAAACTAATCTATTGTCTATTGTAAAGGAAATAAAAGAATTGGAGGGGAGATCTTTTAAAAAGGGAAGGAACACATTACATAAAAATAAATGCAATTTGTGGGGAAAATACATGCAAAATAATGTTCAGGAGGGGTAAGGTTTAAGTGAAGGCAGGAACTGAATAATTTATGTAATGCTCGATTGAATAATAATTGTTAAAAAGAAAATGTATATGTATACTAATGAAAATGTGAATGTGGCTTTTTTTTTCTATTAGTGTATGTGTGCCTCTAACTCACTGTGCAAACTGGGTTCCTATTATGTGATCGAAGTTTTGAAACTCCAAACATGACAATATCGAACTTGTCTGTTTGAAGTTTCAAAACTTCGATTGCGTAAAAAAATAAAATAAAACTTGCAACAGTAAACTAACTGTTGTAGCAAGTTCCTGCACTTCCCATTTTCACTCTTTAAATATACCAACTCCAAGACCGCACTATAGTGTGGAAAGGGAATATTTCCCTTTACTGCACTGTAGTGCGATCTTGGAGTTGGTATATTTAAAGAGCAGGAGGTGTGGGGGGTGCAGGGGGCCTTGCCCCCTGCTTGCAACAGTTAGTTTACTGTTGCAAGTTTTATTATTATTTTTTTTTTACGTGATCGAACTTCTGCAAGTTCGACTATATGGTTTCGACCATATAGGGTTCGAACTTGTTGAAGTTTGATCACGTAATAGGAACCCATGTAAACTGTGATATAATAAAGATGTTTAAGAACATTATATCTGAAATAGTAATAGGCTGATAGTGACATACTTGAGATACCTAGCCTGAGCCCACATGCATACAAGGGGTTTGATAATAGAATCTCTTGCTCATTTCTTCTCTCTTGCATGTTGCACAGATATGAACAGCAGTCCACAACTCTGCAGAATGGAATGCCAGACTGAGCAAACGGTCCTTTATTTTATTTAATTTCATTTTTTAAGCAGGATAGTCTGATTGAATTGAAACCCTTTCCATCAGTGACTGAGGAAAAAAACTTTAATAACAGGATATATTAACATTGATTGTAGAATATAATTAATGCAGTAGAACAACTGCGGATTACAGTTTTTACACAACAATTACATATCAGTTTTACAACCAGTGCATATGAGTGCACATGAGAGAGTACCTTTTTTCCACTGACAACATGCATTCGGCATTTTGCTGTTCTGAAATTAAAAAAAAAAAAGCAAAAAAAGAAGCATTAAAATCCTTGGTCAGCATACTACTTTTACATCTACATTTCTCTGCTCTACACAAGCAAGAAGGGATGCCGTTTTGCCACACTTAAGGCAGTTTTTTCCTCTGGCAAAGTCCCAAATGATTAAAAGACTGATATCAGTGAGGAAGAGGTGATTTCATGTGTGTAATTTCACTGAATTTAACATTTTATCAGGTTTTGTACACCAGCAGCAAATCCTTCAGTAGCGCTTGTCTAGTTCTCTGTTAAGTTACAAGAAAAATGAAGGAATTGCCTGCTTTTTTGATACAGAAAATACATGAAGTAAAAGCATTTTCCCTTGTGTGCCAAGTGCTAAGCTGAACTACGTTTCAAAGGGCAGGATGCATGCTTTTTATCTATAAGATGTGAAACGCTACTTTAGCAGGAACATCATGTGGGAAATGAGTTTTTAAAAGTGCACGTTCATTCCACCTTATCTTAAATAAATTTATCACCCAAAGGCAAAGGGAAATGTCTTAGCACCTCCATTTAATACCTGCAGGATTTAATTCATTTAGCTATGGAGCCTCTCAGTGTCAGGAGCATGTGCAGCAGTGATTTCCATATGTGTCGGTCAACAACCAATGTATGCATGATGACTCTGTCAAATCTGCATGGCTTAAAGGCCAGTTAGTTAGAGCGGCACGCATGTGTTCTGAACTAGAATTGTTTGAGTTTGAAATGAAGATTAGTACAATGTTTTTGGAGAGGGGCTACCCCAAAAAACTGATAGGTGATATGTGTGAAGAACTGAAAGTTGGATGGGGTAACAAGTACAAGCCCCTGTTGGTTAATGGAGAAGGTTTATGAAATGAGGACTATATCTCAAAGGAAAAACAGAATTTCTATACTGGGATGGTGATTCCATACACCTCAAACAGTAAATATATAAAAATATAATCACAAACAATTGGTTAATATTTAAAGGGAACAATGAAATTATGAAGTTTGTGGGTAGTGAACCAAAATGTATTTATAAAACTGGTAGGAATTGTAAATCATTCTTTGAGCAAACCTTTATCAAGGATATGTAAAAGATGCAAATATATTTTAGGCTGTGGCATTTATTGTTTTTTCATAGGGAAATATAAGTGAGGAAATGGTGTTTCATGTTTAACAATGTATTGTGAATGTATTGTTAACATGCATTCCGTACTTGTTTTTTTTATCTTTAGATGTCCTACATGTTCCCCACCAGCTGGCTGCTCTACCCTTATTGTGCCCAGTAAGAAAGGAACTGCCACTGGTCTGTGGAACTAACTGAAAGATGTCTTCGCCTTGCACTCCTGTGTAGATGCATGACTGTGAGCAGTGGTACCTCCTCCAGGGAGTCGGTCTGTGCATGGGAAGGTGTTGAGCTGTACAATGTATCCTCCCCCTCGTTGTTATGTAATTCCCTCATTATGCAGATGCAGTTGTCGATGATTACAGAGTCGTCCCTATCCTGTGACTGTGTCAGGAATATGAGACGAATGTCATCATCGTCAACAACCATTTTGCTGTCAACATCAGCTTGCTGTGGTACATCAAAGCATGTGATTGTTTCTGGTGCGTAACAGCATGTTACTGCTTCTGGTGCATAACAGCATGTGATTGCTTCTAGTACCCCACTGCATGCAATTTTTTCTGGTGCATAACAGCATGTTACTGCTTCTTGTGCCCCACAGCGTGGGATTATTTCTAGTGTACCACAGCATGTGATTGCTTCTAGTACCCCACTGCATGTGTTTGTTTCTGGTGCATAACAGTATGTTACTGCTTCTGGTGTCCCACAGCGTGAGATTGTTTCTGGTGTACCACAGCATGTGATTACTTCTAGTACTCCACTGTATGCAATTGCTTCTGGTGCGTCACAGCATATGCTTGTTTCTGGTGTATTACAGTATGCAATTGTTAGGGTTGGTATTAAGGTTAACAGGTATTACTAAGATGGGCAGGAGGCCCCCTTGCTCCACCTTAGTAAAACATACTAACCCTAACCCTCACTCTGTATCTGCCTCTAATCCTAACATGCATCTGAACTTTAAAAAGCCCTTCACATAACTCTGTGACTACACAAGACAGTTCAGACACTCACCACACACACACACACACACACACACACACACACACACACACACACACACACACACACACACACATACACACACACACACACAGACATGCACGCACCACACAAATCTGTCCCCTAATCTAACCCTAAAGACTCACAACCCTCACGTAATTTATCTCTTTACTTAAACCTTACTCTAACCCACACATTCACACATATTCACAATCCTAGTGTACATCCCATGTATCCACTATTGTAAGGAAGATGTTTATTCAATGTGTGGCTTATTAGTAAGGGTATGGCATCCAGTTCCAGGGAGGTGATCATTGCACTGTATTCTATACTGATCACTGAGTACACTGCTCCTTTCAGCATGTACCTGTCCAAATACAACTCATACAACCACAACTCTTTCTCACTAAAAGTTCAAGGGCCTAAATAAAAATGTTACTGTGATCATCTGAAAGCTCTGTACATCCTTTCAGCATCTTTCAGCATCGTACAGGTTACTAAGGAGTGATGTCCACGTCACTCACAGGGACTCCATCTAGTTGACCCTTTCCTATCTACTATACGTTCACACGTCCACACGTCCACAGGTCCACACGTCCACATGTCCACAGGTCCAATAGTGGCAGAAACACCTGCTCAAAAGGTCTCAGTCTTTTCTGCAATTTAAATACAACATGCTAAAGAGATAGATATGCCTTTCAGAGAATAACACTTCACTGGAATTGTCTTCCTCTCCATGCAAAGAAAACTATGTCTCAATCTATGCAAACATAATCTGGATGAGTGGATAGAAAACGACAAGTTCACCCCTCATTTGACACCGTTTCCCCTTATGGACAGGGATAACAAGTGAATAACTGCCTGCCCCTGTGGTACTCATATTCATAATATAAGAGGCTCTGGGTTAATTGTACTTTGGGTTAGAAACTTATTTCAAATGCATCGCTAGGTTTTTGAAGATCTCGTGGATCATAAGCCCAGTAAGTGTCCATGAACTTTCCAACAAATAACATACCCTGCATCCCTATATAAAAGAAATAAATGACTAAAACCAAAAAATATGCAGTAAAAACTACAAAACTAAAAGTTGACCAGACTCTGTAACCAACTGTTATTAAAAGACACCATCCAAATTCAGACAAATGCTTGCAGAAAAAAGAAATGCCACCAGCTGCACAACCAAAAAACAGCTATAAAAAAATGATACAAAATTCATTAAAAAGCTAGTCCATAAACTCCTACATAAACCAAATAAAACAACCCTTCATGTAGCTAAAAGAAAACATGAAAAAGGGCACATTCAGCCAATAATAATCAGAAATAATGCATGCAGAAATGACCTTAACAGACTGCAGGAAAACTGATTCTTATAGAAAGCGACCGAGATGTAGATAAGCAGAACGTGACACAATGCTGCCATGTGCCAATTTAAAAAACAAAAATTGCTGTAAAACGTGCAAAATGAGCATCATGTTCAACTGGAAAAATAATATAAAGACAATTAATTGCAGATGTATGGGGCAAGAAGGCAAACATGACCCACAGGATGTGCATACAACAGTGAATGCAAGATCTAGAAAAGGTCTGACAAAACAGAGGCAAGTATAGGAAATGAGGAAGGCCATCAGTAAATCACCATCTATAGAAATCAAATTTGTGGGTCACATTTGGTTGCACGGCTAAGCTTATAAGACCCCGAGTGGCCGCTAGCCTAGTGTACATCTATGAACATTATAATTTGATATGCTTAGAAATTTAAAGTATGAATTACATGGAGACATGCATTTTATAGCCACAGTATGGCTAGCCAGCCAGCCAGTGGTATAAACCTTGGTCTTGATGATTGTCACTGTTGAAGTGACACCACGACCCCATGTGCAAAAATGGGAAAAAGCAGTTGTAGATGGATGGATGGATGCATTTTTACAGGCCACTTTAGAAGTGGTACAAGTGATTTTCACTATGAATTAAGATAGAGGAACTATCTTATTTTTTCTTTCCATAAAGAATAAAATGAATATTCATACATACACCGCTATATAATAACATTTTATTCATCTTATCTACAAGTTAAAATGTTACTGATGTGGGTAAATTTAGGGTAGCAGAAATGTATGATGGGGAGATACAGCAGCTGAATCCACATCTATTTGATGCTGGAAAAGAATGCTATTTGACAGAGAGGAGATAAAAATAATTGCTCTAAACTGCTGTTTTTTGAACACACTGTATATGACAGTCAAAGACTGTAATAAATATACTGCAAAAAAAAAAAAAAAAAGTTGTCACACTTGCTTACATAACCCAAGCAAATATTTTCAAAAGTCATGAGAAAATTACAAGAGTTAAAGGCTGGAACTCTGCAACAACCAAATGATGTCACAAACTTTATTGAGGTGGGAGTGGTGCTTTATGTTTTAACATGTAAAAATTAAAGTGAGCTGAGCAAACTTGAAAATGATAGAATTTGTCTAAGATAAAGGACAGTGTAAGGTCTACACTTTGGTCAGTACTGGGGAAAAACAAACCTAAGAAAATTTGTATATGTGAAGATTTCAAAGTTCAATGGTACTAAAAGTTGTGCTCTAATGTCTGACAACAACTAGAGAGAATTTCACATCCTGGACTTGGACTGATTCTCAGAAATTATTATAATGTAAACAGAAACATGTCAACCTTCTGAAGAATCTTTCATTGAATAAAAAGACCAAAAACTCCTTCTCCGCACTCAAAGCAATTAGGAACCAGGGCAGGCAGCAGAAACCAGGCGAAAGCAAGCTGTCATTAAAATCCACTTTATTACTAGATGCTTTCAACTCTAACAAACTCGAACATGTGACTTCATCAGCCAATTATCAGGGCTGAATGATAGTCTGTCTTTAAAAAGCGTCTTAAAAATGAGATCTTGTGTAATACTTAAACTACATATATGTTTAGGGTATTTTAGTAGCCTAATGTTTTTATATTAATTCATTTTTTATGAATTACACTTTTTTCATTATTATACATGTATTTTAAGTTATAGTGCTTTTTATGCAAAGGTTTTTTTACTATGCATTAATGTGTTGATTGAACTTGTTGACTATTTATTACACGTATATTGTGATTGGTGTTTTTAATTTTAAATAGCTATTTTTTCTTTGCGTTTTTACTTTACTCTGATGATGTTCTGCCTGCCTTGGTTCCTCATCTTTCAGTGAATGCTGAAGCCATGAAAACAACTTTCAACAAAGCTCAAACTATTTTTGTTTTGCAGGAATGACTAGTCCAGCTGGAACCCAATTTATGGACACACCTCCACACCCCCATACTTACATATACTAGGTCCACAGCTGCAAAACAGTGTGATAAAGAACAAACTCTATTGTAATAAAAGTAGAATTGAATGAATCTACTTTACAGTATCAGCACTTTCTGAAAGAGTGCTCTAATGATTAATAGGCTTCTTTACAAATATTTACAAGATAAAGCAGAAATGATAGCTAAAATGTTTCACAATTGATATACATAACAGTAGCGCCTGTTTAATAAAATGACTTGGTGTGACATCTAGTCCAAGAAATTCCACCTATATAATATTATCAAGAGAGTACCCTGTGGTGGAGAGAGAACATGAAGAAGAATGCATAAAGAATCTAATGATAGTCCTATATATATTTAAAGCTTCAACACAACTGTTAAACACAGACTTAGTAACCTTAACAAAGATTATATGAGTCTGCATCACAAAAGGGTATGGGCTAAACAGAGAGAAAAATTAATTCTTCAAAGAAGCACTCACATACTGTGGTCACGTACTTGAGAAAAAATGACTGCAAGTCACAAAACAAGATGGTGGCTTTGGGCTGATATGTAGGCCTCAAGATGGGTTCCACTTGAAGCTGTAACTAGGAGTGGTAAATTACGAACATAATTCTTGAAGAACATTTTGACAGTAATACATCCAGTGAAGATTATGCTTTAGGATGACTATATGTGGAAATGGATAGAGAACTATAAATTGTCTTTAAGAAGTCAGGTCAAAGGACTTGATTATATCAAACGGTTTACGATGAAAAAGGTGATTTGACTTTGTTCGAATTCTGTAAGTCCGAACACCCAATTCGACATTTAGAAATAATGAAAATAAAAATATTAAATTCAGAACAGTGAATGCTAGTGTGCATTCTCTGTTGTGAA
This sequence comes from Protopterus annectens, assembly GCF_019279795.1. NCBI lineage: Eukaryota > Metazoa > Chordata > Ceratodontiformes > Protopteridae > Protopterus > Protopterus annectens. The sequence goes on along the minus strand of NC_056742.1, from coordinate 530,357,443 downwards.
TTTCAACATTTTGAAAGTAGATCGCATTATAGTGGGGATTGGAAAATGTACCCTTTCCTTCACTGTAGTGGTATCTTGGAGTTTCTATACATGTATATATATATATATATATATATATATATATATATATATATATATATATATATATATATATATATAAGTAGCATGGGGTGTGGGGGTGAGGGGTGGCTTCCCCCCTGCAAAAACGTTCCTTGCTGTTGACCAGAAATGTGGTATTTTCAGTAAAGTCGACATTTCCGAGATGCTGACTTTTCCAAAATACCTCCTTTGGTTTTTTTTTTGTTCGTTGATTTGATTTCAGATACTCTGGTTCAGAAATCTGACCACTCGCACAATGTCGGTGCGAGATTTTGATAGTAAACCATATCAAACAATATTCCTATCCAGTTTGCTCTTTCTTTCCCAAGTAGGTTGGCAAGCAATGCAATGCTTCTTTTTGTGGAACAAATCCTGCTCTATCACATGCACTTAAAAATACAGAGAAACCCAGAACATTTGCTTTAAGCCACTTGACTAAAATTAATGTGAATATGACCATACAGAGAAAAGAGTCCTTATTTTGTTCTGCTCAGGAATGAAATATAACCAGGACTTGTATGAATGTAGGATTATAAATCACTTCTAATAGTTCTTAACTCAGAAAATGGGATAGAAATGTTAACTGCAAAGCAGTCACAGTGCTGCTTCCTGTTCCACAGGAAGTGCTGCGATGAAACTGGTAACAAGGAAACAATGCAGCTTGGTAATGCTAGTGGATTGTTGTGAATACCATACGATAAATCCTTGGAAGTCACAACCATGATTCCAGTAGATGTCACCACCAGTTAGTTGATGTAAAACCAATACAGACAGAAAGCAGGAGTGTGACTCGGTCCTTTCACAATGGCTTAGTCATAAAGGTGTGACCTAAGGGCAGTAATACTGTGGCTTTTATGCTAATGAACTGAAGTTATATGTCTGTCAAGGAACCTAACTATGTGGCTCCAGACAGTAATCCTGTCTGAGATACCTTATAGAGATATAATATGGGGGGGGGGGGGGCTGGAAACAGTAAAGATTAGACTCTTTGTCCAAAATTTTGCCAGGAGAACCAGGACTGGTACAGAAATTGAATACATATCCAGAAGGTGCAGTACATATCAAACTGTACAAAATGCACAACCAATGGCATCACTTCTCCCTGGGAATGATCATCTGTATTATTACATTATATTTATATAAAAATACTGTTAGGTTTTCAAAGAGCCAGTGTTCTTAATCACTGTAGTCACATACATCAAGTGCTCAGATGTGATCTTGCATCAAAGGTAATATCAGTGTTAAGTGCAATGTTTGCAAAAATGGCTTCCTCATGGTATAAATCTTTTTTTAATATGCTTTCTCCTATTGTACCTGCTGCCTGCTAACAATCATCATTATATCGTTCAGATCAATAATTCATTTTCCCATCATGGGTAATCCCCAGTGAGAGTAAGAGTTAGTTAAGGTAGGCAATCATAAAGGCAGCCACAGCAGAGGTCCATGCCTTCACCAACTGCTCAGATATGATGACCTACTACATATGGGATGCTACCCCTCCCTTGAGTATGAGACAAACAGCCAACATCACCATGAAAGTTATTATTCCCTGCCACTGTGAGAACGTGTTTCTGTGTAGCCACACAGAGGGTTACCATGTTCACAGTTTGGTTAATTATTGCCTGCCACTGAGCCATCCTTACAATAATGCCCATCCTCTGAGGGATTGAAGCATTGGATGGTGACAACATGCCCCTTCATCTTGAAGATAGGTATGTTCATCATCTGCATGCCAGCTTGACACCCAGGCTGGTAACTTTGCTGAGGCCACCTGTGTCACATTGATTGCTTTATCCCTGTAGGTCAATGGAGATGGATTATCCATGGTTCACATCTGAGAAATTTAAAACTTTTTTTAATGAAGCAATTCTTTATTCAGTCATTTATAGAACATCATTAATACACAGCAATGTACAGCAATAATTTTGGTTTGTACATACCAAGGTTTTCGAAGAGAATAGCGTCTTTAAACATAACAGTAGTTGTGTACATATAAAACAAACTTAAATAGACATATTTACATTTTGTAGTAAGACCACATATGGGTGGCTGCAGTGGTGCAGCAGTTAGCGTTGCTGCCTCACAGCAAGAGGTTCTCCAGTTCGATCCTCGGTTGGGGTGCCTTCTGTGTGGAGTCTGCATGTCCTCCCTGTGGTCACGTGGGTTTCCTACAGGTGCTCTGGTTTCTTCCCACATCCCAAAGACATGCTGTAGGTGGATTGGACACTCTAAATTGGCCCCAGGCATGAGTGTGAGTGTGTGTGTGCCTTCTGTGGAAGGTTGGGTGCTGAGCTGGCAACTTGACACCATAAAACTCCACTGCCAATCATGAGTGGACAGGGGATCTGCTGTGGCAACCCCTAACTGGGAAAATCCGAAAGAAGAATAAGTAAGACCACATATACAGAAAAATAAGCCACAAGCTACAGAGTACAAGCTTTCCTAAGTGTGTTGCATATCCTTTTACTACAGCAGTGATGGCCCAGCAGTGGGCTGTCACTGTACTAAGGAAGTGCTTGAGACACTTTTCTTAACTGTTAATAAGGCTTAAATTATACTGCGTTACACCTAAAAGACAAAACAAGTAGGTATTTACTAGCAGGATAGCTTTCCTCACTGCATACAAGGCAGTATTTTTAATGTTTTCCCAGATCTGAAGTGCCCTGGGGCAAGTAAATACCATATGTAAGTAATTAGCATCTCTTTTCACACAACTCCAACTTTTTCCAATGCTCCTGGTTCTAGCGTTATCTTGAGTGGGCATATAGTTCCAGAAATGGACTTTTTAGAAGTGTGAAAAGAAAATGGGGTGTATGGCAAATCATTCCCAAAACGTTGCTGTCACATCCTTTTGCATTCCACATGTTACTGGGGTATCCTTTTCAAAACTCTGCGTGCTTTAGCTATTGATAGCATGATATAGTAATGACAGGAAATGTGGTTTAATGATACTTTTTAGGGCATACAATCTCACTAGTCCTTCCTGTCTGTTAATACCTTTAGAAATCTATTTCATTAAGTTCTTTAATTACAAATATTGCCACCAGTGCAGTGCATAGTGGCCACGGTGGTGCAGCAGTTAGTGTTGGCACCTCACAGCAAGAGGTTCTCCAGTTTGATTCTCGGCTGGAGTGCCTTCTGTGCGGAGTGTGCATATACTCCCTGGGGTCAAGTGAGTTGTAAACACATGCAGGTAGGTGTGTGTGTGTGTGTGTGTGTGTGTGTGTGTGTGTGTGTGTGTGTGTGTGTGTGTGTGTGTGTAGGTTGGGCACTGGGCTGGCAACTTGACACCAGAAAAACTTCACTGCCAATCAGTCTGTGGACCGGTGATCTGCTGTGGTGACCCCTAACTGGGAAAAGCTGAAAGACATTGCTTTTTTGCCACCAGTGCAATGCATATCCCTTGCCTACCTGACTCTAAACACATCCAGGGTTACTGAATGTCTAACAAGACCAGAACATAGCTCATACCTCAAAAGGTAATCAGCATTCACCCAACTGTTCCAGAAAATTCTACTGCCATCTGCTTTGACCTGTCCATTGTACCAAATACGTCCCCACATGTTTGTTCTATCAAGCACCAATTTGGGTCTACTCAGGAGATCATATATTTTATTCTCCATGACTTCTAGACTTGAGTGACAATAAGGAATTGGGCATGCGACAGATTTCTGACAATACCCAGACTGGCCTGGGGCTAGCGCTACCTTGGACAAAGAAAGCTATGTCTGTCACTCGGACAAGTATTGGAAAGTTTGGCAAACCTAATCCCCCAAACTTCTTGGAGGTCATTAACTTTCTTTTGACTTGTCTGGGATGTTTGTTGTTCCAAACAGACACCTTCAACATTTTATGCACTTTCAAGGTAAGACCATTTATAGAAATATCTGGAAAGTATCTGTCTCAAAACAGATATTTAGATAACAGACACATACAGCTTGCTGTGATTTTGCAAAGAAGGAGATAATTCTGAATTACAACTGATATTCTTTATTCACTGATCATGGACCTAATAAACAAGGATACAGGGAATCTCCAAACTCTAGACCCCATGCAATTTGGTTTTGTGAAGGGTAGATCATGCCTGCCCAACCTGGTTGACTTCTTTGTGTCAGTCACCAGAGCTGTGGATGCAGGTAAGGCAGTGCATACAGCCTACCTCGATCTGGCCAAGGACTTTGATTCCATTCCTCACTCAGGAATTATTGATAGACTCACCAAACTAGGCATCAACCCCTATATCACTAGGTGGGTTGCAAACTGGCTCACAGATAGAACCCACAGTGTGAAAGTAGCAGACTCCAAATCAGACTGCCGGCCAGTCACGAGTGGAGTCCCACAGGGATCGGTTCTGGGTCCTCTCCTGTTTGGCATCCACTTCTCAGATGTCCAAGCCAACACGGAGAGGCTCTGGCTGACCAAGTTTGCCAATGATTGCAAGCTGGGAGCCATTATTAACTCCCCAAGTGATGTAGACATCCTACAGAAAGGCCTCACTGAGACCAACAACTGGTGTTGAAACCATGGCCTTAAGCTTAATGCCAAAAAATGCGTTGTCATTCCCTTTGGGAAAAACTCAGTTCTCACTAATTACCACATTGATGGTAGCCCACTCAACACTGAAGATATTATAAGAGATCTGGGGATACAGGTTGACAGCAACCTCTCCTTCGACCACATTGCCACTGTGGTCAGAAACTCATTCTATGTGGCACATCTCATTATCAAGGGTTTTGCATCCAGGAAGAAAGAGGTCATCATCTCTCTCTACTCTTCCCTCATTAGACCAGTCATCGAGTATAATGCCCCATTTGGCATTTACCTCACTAAACACCTGCAACAGTTGGAAAGGCCACAAAAGTACCTCATGAAGAGGATCCTAGGCCTTAAACGCATGCCCTACATGGACAGACTCAAAAAAACTCCAGCTTTTCTCTGTCTTACATTGTCTACTAAGAGGTGATCTCTGCTTGACCCAGCCCTGTTAGAAATGTTACACCTAAAGAAATCCCAATCCCTCTGCACCACACACTCCAGGGACCTCAACCTGATTATCACAATCAACAGAACATGCTGGAGGGACAGGTTCATAACCCAGAGACTGCCCATGCTCTGGAATAGACTTCCCATACATGTCAAGCAGAGCACTTCACTGACCCTTTTCAAGAGAAATCTTGATGAGTGGATGGGAAAAAGAAAGTTCACTACAGGGATCACTCCAGTGGCTCTACCTGATAGAGGCACCGGGAACTAACGGCGGCATGATGCCAGGGCACTTCTATGGGCTAGGCTTGTAAAGGCTCTAGGGTCATTGGCCTAGTACACACATATGAACCTATGAACCTATGATATTTTGTGAAACTCTAATCCCCAGAAATGTATGATTCACCGAATAATTTCAACCCCACTATATACATTTACTTTTAAAGGACTGGAGTCTCATTAAGAAAGAAAATCATTGTCTTAGCCCAATTAACTGAGAGTCTTGAGAGCCATTTAAATGTATAGAATGTCCATAGGATTTCTGATAAAATTTGCTGAGAGTTAGTTAACCAGAACATGCAATCATCAGTAAACCAGGTGTCTGTCATTGCCTCCCCCAAAGTAGTGATTCCCCAATGTGGATGTCTCTGTTTAACATACAAGCTCAGTGATTTAAGAGTGAGAATAAACAAATAAGGGGAGAGTGAACAGCCTTCTCTCATTTTTTGATATAAATGGAGGGGACCTGAGCTAACATTGTTGGTTATCACCTAAGCCAGGGGGAATTTAAGACATTTTTTTAAGGAATTGAGAGTAAACATTTCCTGTTTACAAGTTATTCACCTAGTTAGAGATAAAATGGATGAAAACTTAGTAAAAATTAAAAAAGTATAAAAAGTAATAATCTCAGAGAATGTGCACCTGCAGTATTGATAACTTCTGCTTTATTTATGTTAAATATAAGCTACTAGTATTTGACAAGAAATGTTCCTGAAATGGAATCCATATCTCAATGGGACCTGATGACAACAAATGAAAGACAATTAAAAAGTTTTATCATAGGTCAGAAAACTATAAGACCAGCAAATTGAAAGTGAGCCATGCTGGCTGCTGGACAGCATACCAGCAGAAAACATTCAGCAGCTAAGCTCAACTGTTTCCAGTTAGGAGACAAGTGAGGTGCAAAGCAACCAACTGATGTGACTAAATATACCACAGATGTGATGACCACCAACAGCTGTGTACTGGTGGCATGGCATCCCTAGAATGATGACCTCAGGACCTGTGTAGGATTGGACAAGCAATATTAAGAGCATTAATTATCAGGATAGGATATCACAAATTAATTATCAGGATAGGACATCGCAATACCTGTACAGGCACTTCCAATCAAATATCTTAAATTTACTCATCTTTGCCCCCACTTGGTATTTTTAGTGTTTACTTCCATTTTCCCTCCCCTAATTCCATTCCCAGTTCTTTTTCCTACCTTACAGTTAACATTTTCTATCCTCTGCTACATTTACCTTCCATTTCTGCTGCCCACTGCAATAATTTCTATATGCCAGTACTCCCTTGTTTAACATTCTGATGTGATCTCTTTAAGAATTTTCCAGAAAACTGGAATTTCCTATGTCACATCACTCAATCCTGTGTCTTCTGTCCAGTTATTATACAGTTACTCACCGCATTTCTATAGAATCTCTTACACTTTAGTCTTTTCTCATCGGTCCCTAATATCCACTTCCTTGCGACCTTAATCATTTCTGTGCTCTTTCAATCTTCATCACATCTATGTCTATCCCTGACCATTCTTCCAACAACTTCTATACTGCCACTTTGCAATCTTCTTTTTCAAACCTTTCCAGATTCCCCCCACCAATTTTATGTTCTTTTGGTGTGCTTTGTCTTCATGTTGACACATCAGTCCAGTCTCGCTTCTTCTGCTTCTAATATCATCTTTAACTTCTTCATTCTCCTCAGTTATAGCTTAGATTCTATCTGAGTGAACACGTAATCCTCTTTGAACCACTTCTATTCACTTTTCTTGCTAAAGCAAATTATCACACAGTGTCTCTTTAACTTTTTTTAATTTTCTGCCATATCGCTAGTATGGGTACCTCATGTTTCTGCTGCTCAGTCGTTGTCTTTTTGTTTTACACTCCAGATGTCCCGATTTTCTTCTTTGGCTTGATTTTCCTTGGTTTTTATCCCATCCAGTCCCAAGCAACTGCTTATTGTTTGAGCACAACACTGATCTCACTATTTCTTACCTTCTAACCTGTGGAGCGGGAATGAAACACGTCTTATCACAGTGCCACCATATCAGAAGTCCTCTTACACTTTAACATTTTTATTAATGACCATTTACATAGCTACTAATGACTTGTAGATTCAGTATGCTAATGATGCTACACTGATAACCACAGCTAACTACCTCCCAGAACTTCCAGAGAGGATAAAAAATGCTTTTTCTTCTATAGAACCCTGAGTTCACAATGTTCATCTCATGATGAATGCTAAGAAATCCAGCTTAATGCTTTTTATACCAAATCTGCACCCTGTACAAAAAATAGCTTCTCCATCACCTCATCAATCAATGCTGCTATCACCTGTGTCACATACAAAGCTATTTAGCGTATTTACATAAAAATGCACCTAAACTTTCCTATTCAAATGCAACAAGCTATCAAGAAAACTCACAATAAATTGGAGTCCTATATTATAGCAAGAACATTTAACTAGAGGTAACAAAAAAAATAAAAATTAGCCTCTATATTTTCTACAGTCACTACTATCTGGTGCTTCCATCTACAGCAATCTTTGGCAATTGCCACTAACAAAAATTGAACAATGATTTAACAAAATAGCTAACTTTACTTATTTATTTATTTATTTTCAGTCTGATTACCGGGGAAGTCCACTGGGCCAAGAATTGTCCATTTTCAGTGGAGGCCTGGGGAGAAAAGCTCCATGAACAGTATAATACAATATAGGTTACAAAATGCATGTAAAGGTTGCAAAGTGAAATACCATACAGCATAGGTTGCAAAATAGAAAACAAAGGTTACAAAGTGAAATACAAGAGTAGGGTTCATACATTCGAGAGTTGCAGAGTGTAATATACATTATGAGACAGTTTAACAACATGACGACAGAGTGTTTTTTTGTTTTTTTTTTGATGAAACAATATTTACATGCTTGGAGTCAATTAAAGTCTGCTAGTTCTGGATCTTTTGAGAAATAAGAATATTTATGAGAGTATAGTGGAGTGGGGGTAAGGAGAGCTTAATGGGGAGTCCCTAGAATTTAAGTGGGGTGAAAGCAGGAGCATTTCCATTTGGAAGATAGGTGAAGAAAAAGTTGAGTTTTGAAGGATTCAGTATTGGGTATAGTCCTAAGTGAAGGAGGCAGAGAGTTCCATTTTTAAAAGTTGAGTTTTGAAAGATTCAGTGTTAGGTATAGTCCTAAGTGAAGGAGGCAGAGAGTTCCATTTTTAAAAGTTGAGTTTTGAAAGATTCAGTGTTAGGTATAGTCCTAAGTGAAGGAGGCAGAGAGTTCCATTTTTAAAAGTTGAATTTTGAAAGATTCAGTGTTAGGTATAGTCCTAAGTGAAGGAGGCACAGAGTTCCATTTTTAAAAGTTGAGTTTTGAAGGATTTAGTGTTGGGTATAGTCCTAAGTGAAGGAGGCAGAGAGTTCCATTTTTAAAAGTTGAGTTTTGAAGGATTCAGTGTTGGGTATAGTCCTAAGTGAAGGAGGCAGAGAGTTCCATTTTTAAAAGTTGAGTTTTGAAGGATTCAGTGTTGGGTATAGTCCTAAGTGAAGGAGGCAGAGAGTTCCATTTTTAAAAGTTGAGTTTTGAAGGATTCAGTGTTGGGTATAGTCCTAAGTGAAGGAGGCAGAGAGTTCCATTTTAAAAGTTGAGTTTTGAAGGATTCAGTGTTGGGTATAGTCCTAAGAGAAGGAGGCAGAGAGTTCCATTTTTAAACGTTGAGTTTTGAAGGATTCAGTGTTGGGTATTGTCCTAAGTGAAGGAGGCAGAGAGTTCCATTTTTAAACGTTGAGTTTTGAAGGATTCAGTGTTGGGTATAGTCCTAAGTGAAGGAGGCAGAGAGTTCCATTTTTAAAAGTTGAGTTTAGGCAAGAGTTCCCATTTTAAAAGTTGAGTTAAGGAGTAGAGAGTTCCATTTTAAAAGTTGAGTTTTGAAGGATTCAGTGTTGGGTATAGTCCTAAGTGAAGGAGGCAGAGAGTTCCATTTTTAAAAGTTGAGTTTTGAAGGATTCAGTGTTGGGTATATTCCTAAGTGAAGGAGGCAGAGAGTTCCATTTTTAAAAGTTGAGTTTTGAAGAATTCAGTGTTGGGTATAGTCCTAAGTGAAGGAGGCAGAGAGTTCCATTTTTAAACTTTGAGTTTTGAAGGATTCAGTGTTGGGTATAGTCCTAAGTGAAGGAGGCAGTGAGTTCCATTTTTAAACATTGAGTTTTGAAGGATTCAGTGTTGGGTATAGTCCTAAGTGAAGGAGGCAGAGAGTTCCATTTTTAAAAGTTGAGTTTTGAAGGATTCAGTGTTGGGTATAGTACTGAGTGAAGGAGGCAGAGAGTTCCATTTTTTACCTAGAGAAAAGGAGAGTAAAAGCTGGCCAGTGGGTCATTTGGGTTTAAGAATGGAGATTAGGTTTTGGTGTTCAGATCTCAATGATCTGTTAGGGATGTATGGATACTGCTAACCAATCTTTAAGTTCCCACTGCTGCCCTAAAACAGTTAGACTAGAACTTCGCACTGTTTGTCTATCACACAGTTAGCAACTGTTCATAATATAGTCTGCTAACCACAAATTTGTAATGCACTACAAGTCTTAGTGGAACCTTATGCCCCTGCATGATGACTCCACTCCTTGGGCAAGTCCCTATTAACCATAAGTAAAGCCTACAACTATGCTGTTCTGTCCCTGTACTCAAATTATGTCTACAAAATCTGAAATTCAATCCCTACCAATATCAGACAACAAATCAACCTATTCAGATTCAAAACATTACAAAAACAACATTTCAAAAACACTTGGCTCTGGTCTTGCAGCTCTCCAGGCCAGACTACCTCAGTGCTTACTGCTACTTCTAATGTCTCTACTCACCCTTGTGACAACTTTTTCCCCTCCTGCAAAATTTTCAACTCACATTTATTACCTTCTACAGGTACCTCATCTTCAACTCAGCTGGGAGTGGGTGTGGTGTAATGGTTAAGGTATTCACCTCATAAACACAAGGTATAGAGTTTGATTCTGACCTCTGGGTTTTGGCTAAGGTTAAAATGACCCTTCAGAGCGATTAGTCTGGTATTCACCTTTGAAATACAACTTTCTTTATTTTTATATGGATTAACACATATACATACTACTGACATATTTCGCACCTCCTCTCTGTTTTTTACACAAACCTTCTCTCTCATATTCCTCCAACCCATAAAGGTAAAATATGTAGATTATGTTTTAAACATCACTGTGTGTGCAAGTTTTCACATATTGTATTAATGACTCTATATTTTACTGACTGTATATTTTGTCCAGTATAGCTGTCTTTCAGTTATTCTATGTCCATACTGTAAATTTAAGTTTTACCCTTTTCTCAGTTGTATAAAACTGCCTATTTTGTAACTGGCGTATTTCTCTGAGGCTAAAGTACGGTATTGCTGGAGGTGAGACTGGACTCATTTTCCCTACAGAATGACCCCAAAAGATGGGTGAAAGGGGAGAGGAGGAGAAGAAAATGGATGGAGGGGACAGAGCTGCTGACATAGCTAGCACTGAGAATGTCACTCTTGAGAAGGACGTGATAGTCCACACCTCTCCCAACCTTGCTGCCTTCCTTTGTCTGTGTGCCTCTTCTTTTTCAAATGTCTTACTTTGTTTAAACTACTACTCTTACCTAGTCTGCTTGCAATAAAGGGACCACTGCTTGTTTGGGTAGTTTCTACTGGGGTGGGAGAGTGAAGGAACTGTTTTACTGACTTCAACATCTTACCCTTTCAATTCACACTTTTAAAATACACATTGAGGTGGTACTCTAAAAAGCATCTCTTTATCCAAAGACTGCGTAAAAACCACACTTCAATATCTTCCAGCAGAGACTGTGGAACTAGTCTAGTGTTACCAGTCGCTGCTGCAAGCATCTACGGCATCATAACCACATTTGTAGGCACACTTGTAAGCCATAAAGGCAGTCTGGACTGGATTAAAAGCTGTTTGCTTAACAATTTAGACTGGGGCATCAAAAAACCTACAACTCCAATTTACTTGAGGCTTCCCCTCATAGTTTATGATATGCATTTGGCAAACAGTTACGGCAAATGACAGGGTGGCAGAGGTATAGACCTTCTTGCCAAACTATTCCAGGGTCTTGCAGTCCTTATTACTCAAGAGTATATTTTAACCTAAAGTCACTTTACAACCTATTCCAGCCTCTGGTGTCACCATAACTGGTCCGCCATTTTGTCATGATAGAAGCATTTGAAAAAAATAATGTTGAACCCTGTAATCCCAGTCTGAGTTTTTAAGGTTAGGCAACTGGTTAGTTTAAATGAGTCCTTTGATATTGACAGCACAGGGGTGCCACAAAGGGCTCTGATTCATCTACTCCCATAAGGTAAAGGTATTTTTTTCCCTTGACTTTGAAGTGCTGTAGTATAAGTTTCAAGGTGTCACCAAATGAAAAACCTTCCAGGAAACAGCCTGAGGAAACTCTCTGCTCATGGTCAGTATCATGGCTCATACAGAAAGTGGGTAGAATAAGGTTAAACTCCTCAGAATCGGATAATATAAAGGAAGCCCTTCTCTTTCTTTGGATTAGTGGCTTTTTCCCAACACCATGTTACTTGGTCATTTCACTTAATCAGCAGAGCAGCATGCAATGCCATACCCACTGCTTCAATAACCAAGTGCACAGGAGATAAGTCATGCAAATGGCCCCTAAGGCACCTAGAGACAGCAGATAGTAGAATAGTTGTCATCAGCAGGATGCTCAGTGGGCATATCAGAGTCAGGGAATATGAAGTATAGAGTAGACAATGCTGTTCTTAATATTGTATGAGGACCATTAATGTTACAATGTACAGGGAATATTGCCTAAATAATATAAGAGCATGAGTATGCTACAGTATCTTACTGGATTTTCTTCATGCAGCAGCACACTTCTATATGTTGTAATTACGTAAGTACGTACCATACACAAGGCATAACACACATTACTTCTCCTCCCCACATGCACATGTTTATTGCAGCTGTGGGCATGGTGGTCTGTGATTTCCTATACTCGCAGTGAATTTGCAGCACATATCTTTGAGTTTAAATGAGTCCTTTGATATTGACAGCACAGGGGTGCCACAAAGGGCTCTGATTCATCTACTTCCATAAGGTAAAGGTATTTTTTTCCCTTGACTTTGAAGTGCTGTAGTATAAGTTTCTGCTGCCCACTGCAATAATTTCTATATGCCAGTACTCCCTTGTTTAACATTCTGATGTGATCTCTTTAAGAATTTTACAGAAAACTGGAATTTCCTATGTCACATCACTCAATCCTGAGTCTTCTGTCCAGTTATTATACAGTTACTCACCGCATTTCTCTAGAATCTCTTACACTCTAGTCTTTTCTCATCGGTCCCTAATATCCACTTCCTTGCGACCTTAATCATCTCTGTGCTCTTTCAATCTTCATCACATCTATGTCTATCCCTGACCATTCTTCCAACAACTTCTATACTGCCACTTTGCAATCTTCTTTTTCAAACCTTTCCAGATCCCCCCACCAATTTTATGTTCTTTTGGTGTGCTTTGTCTTCATGTTGACACATCAGTCCAGTCTCGCTTTTTCTGTTTCTAATATCATCTTTAACTTCTTCATTCTCCTCAATTATAGCTTGGATTCTATCTGAGTGAACATGTAATCCTTTTTGAACCACTTCTATCCACTTTTCTTGCTAAAGTAAATTATCACACAGTGTCTCTTTAACTTTTTTTAATTTTCTGCCATATCGCTAGTATGGGTACCTCATGTTTCTGCTGCTCAGTCGTTGTCTTTTTGTTTTACACTCCAGATGTCCCGATTTTCTTCTTTGGCTTGATTTTCCTTGGCTTTTATCCCATCCAGTCCCAAACAACTGCTTATTGTTTGAGCACAACATTGATCTCACTATTTCTTACCTTCTAACCTGTGGAGCGGGAATGAAACACGTCTTATCACAGTGCCACCATATCAGAAGTCCTCTTACACTTTAACATTTTTATTAATGACCATTTACATAGCTACTAATGACTTGTAGATTCAGTATGCTAATGATGCTACACTGATAACCACAGCTAACTATCTCCCAGAACTTCCAGAGAGGATAAAAAATGCTTTTTCTTCTATAGAACCCTGAGTCCACAATGTTCATCTCATGCTGAATGCTAAGAAATCCAGCTTAATGCTTTTTATACCAAATCTGCACCCTGTACAAAAAATAGCTTCTCCATCACCACATCAATCAGTGCTGCTATCACCTGTGTCACATACAAAGCTATTTAGCGTATTTACATAAAAAAGCACCTCAACTTTCCTATTCAAATGCAACAAGCTATCAAGAAAACTCACAATAAATTGGAGTCCTATATTATAGCAAGAACATTTAACTAGAGGTAACAAAAAAAAATAAAAATTAGCCTCTGTATTTTCTACAGTCACTATCTGCCGTTTCCATCTACAGCAATCTTTGGCAATTGCTACTAACAAAAATTGAACAATGATTTAACAAAATAGCTAACTTTACTTATTTATTTATTTATTTTCAGTTTGATTACCGGGGAAGTCCACTGGGCCAAGAATTGTCCATTTTCAGTGGAGGCCCGGGGAGAAAAGCTCCATGAACAGTATAATACAATATAGGTTACAAAATGCATGTAAAGGTTGCAAAGTGAAATACCATACAGCATAGGTTGCAAAATAGAAAATAAAGGTTACAAAGTGAAATACAAGAGTAGGGTTCATACATTCGAGAGTTGCAGAGTGTAATATACATTATGAGACAGTTTAACAACATGACGACAGAGTGTTTTTTTTTTTTTTTGATGAAACAATATTTACATGCTTGGAGTCAATTAAAGTCTGCTAGTTCTGGATCTTTTGAGAAATAAGAATAATTATGAGAGTATAGTGGAGTGGGGGTAAGGAGAGCTTAGTGGGGAGTCCCTAGAATTTAAGTGGGGTGAAAGCAGAAGCATTTCCATTTGGAAGATAGGTGAAGAAAAAGTTGAGTTTTGAAGGATTCAGTGTTGGGTATAGTCCTAAGTGAAGGAGGCAGAGTTCCATTTTTAAAAGTTGAGTTTTGAAAAATTCAGTGTTAGGTATAGTCTTAAGTGAAGGAGGCAGAGAGTTCCATTTTTAAAAGTTGAGTTTTGAAAGATTCAGTGTTAGGTATAGTCCTAAGTGAAGGAGGCAGAGAGTTCCATTTTTAAAAGTTGAGTTTTGAAAGATTCAGTGTTAGGTATAGTCCTAAGTGAAGGAGGCAGAGAGTTCCATTTTTAAAAGTTGAGTTTTGAAGGATTCAGTGTTGGGTATAGTCCTAAGTGAAGGAGGCAGAGAGTTCCATTTTTAAAAGTTGAGTTTTGAAGGATTCAGTGTTGGGTATAGTCCTAAGTGAAGGATGCAGAGAGTTCCATTTTCAAAAGTTGAGTTTTGAAGGATTCAGTGTTGGGTATAGTCCTAAGTGAAGGAGGCAGAGAGTTCCATTTTTAAAAGTTGAGTTTTGAAGGATTCAGTGTTGGGTATAGTCCTAAGTGAAGGAGGCAGAGAGTTCCATTTTTAAACGTTGAGTTTTGAAGGATTCAGTGTTGGGTATAGTCCTAAGTGAAGGAGGCAGAGAGTTCCATTTTTAAACATTGAGTTTTGAAGGATTCAGTGTTGGGTATAGTCCTAAGTGAAGGAGGCAGAGAGTTCCATTTTTAAACATTGAGTTTTGAAGGATTCAGTGTTGGGTATTGTCCTAAGTGAAGGAGGCAATGAGTTCCATTTTTAAAAGTTGAGTTTTGAAGGATTCAATGTTGGGTATAGTCCTAAGTGAAGGAGGCAGAGAGTTCCATTTTTAAAAGTTGAGTTTTGAAGGATTCAGTGTTGGGTATAGTCCTGAGTGAAGGAGGCAGAGAGTTCCATTTTTTACCTAGAGAAAAGGAGAGTAAAAGCTGGCCAGCGGGTCATTTGGGTTTAAGAATGGAGATTAGGTTTTGGTGTTCAGATCTCAATGATCTGTTAGGGATGTATGGATACTGCTAACCAATCTTTAAGTTCCCACTGCTGCCCTAAAACAGTTAGACTAGAACTTCGCACTGTTTGTCTATCACACAGTTAGCAACTGTTCATAATATAGTCTGCTAACCACAAATTTGTAATGCACTACAAGTCTTAGTGGAACCTTATGCCCCTGCATGATCACTCCACTCCTTGGACAAGTCCCTATTAACCATAAGTAAAGCCTACAACTATGCTGTTCTGTCCCTGTACTCAAATTATGTCTACAAAATCTGAAATTCTATCCCTACCAATATCAGACAACAAATCAACCTATTCAGATTCAAAACATTACAAAAACAACATTTCAAAAACACTTGGCTCTGGTCTTGCAGCTCTCCAGGCCAGACTACCTCAGTGCTTACTGCTACTTCTAATGTCTCTACTCACCCTTGTGACAACTTTTTCCCCTCCTGCAAAATTTTCAACTCACATTTATTACCTTCCACAGGTACCTCATCTTCAACTCAGCTGGGAGTGGGTGTGGTGTAATGGTTAAGGTATTCACCTCATAAACACAAGGTATAGAGTTTGATTCTGACCTCTGGGTTTTGGCTAAGGTTAAAATGACCCTTCAGAGCGATTAGTCTGGTATTCACCTTTGAAATACAACTTTCTTTATTTTTATATGAATTAACACATATACATACTACTGACATATTTCGCACCTCCTCTCTGTTTTTTACACAAGCCTTCTTTCTCATATTCCTCCAACCAATAAAGGTAAAATTGTAGATTATGTTTTAAACATCACTGCGTGTGCAAGTTTTCACATATTGTATTAATGACTCTATATTTTACTGACTGTATATTTTGTCCAGTACAGCTGTCTTTCAGTTATTCTATGTCCATACTATAAATTTAAGTTTTACCCTTTTCTCAGTTGTATAAAACTGCCTATTTTGTAACTGGCGTATTTCTCTGAGGCTAAAGTACGGTATTGCTGGAGGTGAGACTGGACTAATTTTCCCTACAGAATGACCCCAAAAGATGGGTGAAAGGGGAGAGGAGTAGAAGAAATGGATGGAGGGGACAGAGCTGCTGACATAGCTAGCACTGACAATGTCGCTCTTGAGAAGGACGTGATATTCCACACCTCGCCCAACCTTGCTGCCTTCCTTTGTCTATGTGCCTCTTCTTTTTCAAATGTCTTACTTTGTTTAAACTACTACTCTTACCTAGTCTGCTTGCAATAAAGGGACCACTGCTTGTTTGGGTAGTTTCTACTGGGGTGGGAGAGTGAACTGTTTTACTGACTTCAACATCTTACCCTTTCAATTCACACCTTTAAAATACACATTGAGGTGGTACTCTAAAAAGCATCTCTTTATCCAAAGACTGCGTAAAAACCACACTTCAATATCTTCCAGCAGAGACTGTGGAACTAGTCTAGTGTTACCAGTCGCTGCTGCAAGCATCTACGGCATCATAACCACATTTGTAGGCACACTTGTAAGCCATAAAGGCAGTCTGGACTGGATTAAAAGCTGTTTGCTTAACAATTTAGACTGGGGCATCAAAAAACCTACAACTCCAATTTACTTGAGGCTTCCCCTCATAGTTTATGATATGCATTTGGCAAACAGTTACGGCAAATGACAGGGTGGCAGAGTGGCTTCTTGCCAAACTATTCCAGGGTCTTGCAATCCTTATTACTCAAGAGTATATTTTAACCTAAAGTCACTTTACATCTTATTCCAGCCTCTGGTGTCACCATAACTGGTCTGCCATTTTGTCATGATAGAAGCATTTGAAAAAAATAATGTTGAACCCTGTAATCCCAGTCTGAGTTTTTAAGGTTAGGCAACTGGTTAGTTTAAATGAGTCCTTTGATATTGACAGCACAGGGGTGCCACAAAGGGCTCTGATTCATCTACTCCCATAAGGTAAAGGTATTTTTTTCCCCTGACTTTGAAGTGCTGTAGTATAAGTTTCAAGGTGTCACCAAATGAAAAACCTTCCAGGAAACAGCCTGAGGAAACTCTCTGCTCATGGTCAGTATCATGGTTCATACAGAAAGTGGGTAGAATAAGGTTAAACTCCTCAGAATCGGATAATATAAAGGAAGCCCTTCTCTTTCTTTGGATTAGTGGCTTTTTCCCAACACCATGTTACTTGGTCATTTCACTTAATCAGCAGAGCAGCATGCAATGCCATACCCACTGCTTCAATAACCAAGTGCACAGGAGATAAGTCATGCAAATGGCCCCTCAGGCACCTAGAGACAGCAGATAGTAGAATAGTTGTCATCAGCAGGATGCTCAGTGGGCATATCAGAGTCAGGGAATATGAAGTATAGAGTGGACAATGCTGTTCTTAATATTGTATGAGGACCATTAATGTTACAATGTACAGGGAATATTGCCTAAATAATATAAGAGCATGAGTATGCTACAGTACCTTACTGGATTTTCTTCATGCAGCAGCACACTTTTATATGTTGTAGTTACGTAAGTTCGTACCATACACAAGGCATAACACACATTACTTCTCCTCCCCACATGCACATGTTTATTGCAGCTATGGGCATGGTGGTCTGTGATTTCCTATACTCGCAGTGAATTTGCAGCACATATCTTTGAATTTCACTTCTGCCATGTTCTCTCAGCCAAATATACAGCAGGGAAATGTCTTGGCACCTAGGAGTCTGAAACCATGGCAGCATCTCTTTAAGACTTCATGTTCTCTGCCCACTGATTCTTTAATAAGGATTTTTTTCATTGATCCATTTGATGTATTTTTCTAGGATGAAGACCAATAATAGAAGACTGCCCAGGGAGATGGCCTGATGCTAAGTTCTTATTTTTTTTTTTATCAAAAGTAGACCTTAAGAGTTGTACTCCTTCTTGTCAAAGTGTTCTTCCGAAAATACGCACAGTGGTCAGAAGAGGAGAACTGGTGCTCATCTCCTAAATAACAGAGACAATGTTAGTGAAAATCCTTGGGCAATACCTACCTTCCATATGCACACTGGTTGAGACACTTTTATGGGAACCTCATAGACTCAGAAAATTTGACAGATCCATTTTGATAAGATCATAACTATTTTTAAAAGTCAAATCGAGTAACAGCAGTCACAATAATCAAGCTGCAATTGTAAAGTCAAGTAAAGGTTCACAAGCTGATTCTCCCTTGTATACACTTAATGTAAATACTGTATATAGGTTCCCATCCGTACTCTCTGTAAATGGCTCTACATGCAAATGGCTGTATGACCATGAACGTAAAATGGATCTTCCTCTAGTTCTTCTTCTTTTCCTCTGCCTGTCTTTTTTATTCTTTGCACCTCCTCATTCCACTACGTCTCATTTAATTATTATTTTATGTATTTCATCTGTGTGTGGGTTTTTTTTGCATTATTCTATGCAAATTGTACAAATTTGTTTTAACTGTTTCATTTGTGCAATTGTTTTTAATATGGAGCTTTTCTCCGAGGACCTCCACTGAAAACAGGCCCTTTGAGCCCAGTGGACCTCCCCGGTTATCAAACTGGAAATAAATAAATAACTAAATAAATAAATGCTTATGACTCTTTAGGAATCCCTTGGCAGGGATCGGATGTTCACTGAAATCTGATGACTGATAGATTATTCTGGCAAGAAAAGAGCAATGATGCAAGAAGAGTTCCTTTTAAGCCATGCCCCAGAATGTTATTGGAAGAAGAGCAATGATGCAAGAAGAGTTTCTTTTAAGCCACACCCCAGAATGTTATTGGAAGAAGAGCAATGATGCAAGAAGAGTTTCTTTTAAGCCATGCCCCAGAATGTTATTGGAAGTGAGGGAGCAGCTAGGATTATCAGGGATTTACACAAAATCTCCGGAGGTCAGACCAGAAGGTCATATGTTCACTTTCAGTCCTTTTTCATCATGGATAAGGCATGACAGTGCAACAGTGATCCCAGGAAATGAATGATCCCAGTAATGCACACCTCAGTAATGAAATCCTCTAAAAGTCCCATCCCTCTAAAATCTACTCCAGCCCTATCATACCACCAGACCACTATGCTCCACCAACAAAAATCAATTACAGGAAACTAGAACCAAGAAATCTGCTGGAGAAGCTCTCTTCTCCTACTCCATAGCAACATTATGGAATACCGTCCCTCACACTATAACCATTTGTATCATCATGTACTCACTTCAAAGCTGCTCTAAAATCTCATCTAAAAGAGCACTGAGCATGCCCCTGTAACAACCCTCACTAATATCGCTACTCCAACCATCCTAAACCTATCTTCCACCCTAATAACTATCTGTGGATACAGCCAACTACATTGCTTGTAAACCGATATCATAGCGGTAATCTTAGGTACTGTTATTCATGTGTAATATCTGCCATCTTAACTATTAGGATACTTTCCATCTTAAATGGCACTGATGCTATGTGTGTAGTATATACTCAATTGTCCTTCACCTAAATATGTTATTCATTTTGAACTATGTCTGTTTTACTGCTGTTGTCAAACAAAAGCATACATAGACTTCTTGTTATCTTGTAATTAAATGTTCTTTATTGTGGAGCTTTTCTTCCCAGGCCTCCGCTGAGAAAGGACCTGTGTCCAGTCAGATTTTCCCGGTCAACAAATGTAAATAAATAAATAAATCACATCAGATGGCAAAGAACAATGCTGCTTGTCAAATTAAGTGAAGCAGAGGTTAGTGTTACCATAACTTGCATTGAAAAGCAGATGTTGAAGAAAAGTGGACTGAAAACCAAATTGTCTGGTACCATATTGACTACTTTAGCTGATAAGGCAAGCTTACCTTCCTCTTTCACTAGAGATATTCTGTCACAAAGCCAACGACAAACCCAGCAGACTATAGGTTCATAGGTTCATAGGTTTATACTAGGCTATCTGCCCTAAGGCATTTATAAGCCTAGCCCAAATTTTTGTGGCTTACGCCACCCCTTATATGAAAAAATACTGTGCCCATTAGTTTGTTGTGCCTCTGTCCAGCAGTGACACAGAGATGATTCCCGGGGTAAACCTACGATCTCCCATCCACAGGTCTAGATTTCTCTTGAACAGAGTCAGCGAGGTGCTCTGCCTCACATGGACTGGGATTTTATTCCACAGCATAGGGAGTCTCTGAGTGATAAATCTATCCCTCCAGCACGTCCTATTTATATCCGTGCTAAGGTTTAAGTCGCTTGCTCTAGTGGTTTTGGTGGATTTGGATTTTTGAGGTGGAGCATGTCCATTAATTCCGGGTTGGACATGGCCTTGTATGTCAGGCACATGTCACCTCTGAGCAGACGGTATGCGACTGAATAGAGCTGGAGTTTCTTCAATCTGGCAGCATATGACAGATTTTGGAGTCCTTTATCCTTTTGGTGAGGAACTTTTGGGGTCTCTCCAATTGCTGCAGATGTCGGGTGAGATACATCCCGAATGGGGCATTGTACTTTCGATCATTGGTCTGATAAGTGAAGAGTACAGGGGAACAATGACCTCACTAGATCTGGATGTGAATCCCTTCATGATCAGGTGGGCAATGTAGAAGGTCTTTCTAACCACTTTAGCAATGTGAGTGTCAAAGAAAGGCCACTGTCAAGCTGGGTCCCCAGGTCCCTGATAACCTCTTCTGTGCTTAGTGGATTGCCACCTATATGGTAGCTTGGGGTTACCTTGTTTTCCCGAAGGGTATGACTATACATTTTTGGCGTTTAACTTCAGGCCATGGCTCTGGCACCAGCTATCTGTTTCCGTGAGTCCCTTCTGAAGGATATCCGTGTCCGATGCACTTTCCACTATGGCGCCAGTTTGCAGTCGTCTGCAAACTTTGTCAGCCAAAGTCCTCCCATGTTGGCCTGTACTTCTGAGAAGTAGATGCCAAACAATAGGAGGCCAAGGACCGAGCCCTGTGGGACACCACTTGTGACCGGCTTGGAGTCTGACACAGCGCCAGCAACTCTAACCCTGTGGGTTCTGTCCTTAAGCCAGTTTGCAACCCATCTTGTGACATATGGGTTTACATTTAAGCTGGTAAGTTTTTCTACAATACCCGAGTGGGGTATTGTGTCGAAAGCCTTTGCAAGGTCAAGGTAGGCTGTATGGACTGCCTTTCCCTCATCAATGGCCTTGGTGACTGTTTCGAAGAAGTCGACCAAGTTCAAAAGGCATGATCTTTCCTTGACAAAGCCAAACTGGGTCGGGTCCAATGCATTTGTTGACCCTGAACTGAGTTTGTTTATAATTCTTTTATAGCTGATGTATTAAAAGGCCTTTGTAAAATTAAAGTACAATACACACAAATTTATCCATTCTTTAAGGGTAGATGTAATGACCACGAAAATGCAAAACATATTTAGAAAATATGCCCTGTCCTTAAAAAAATTTATCTAGCTCGTAGAAGTGTCAGTGGTTCTGGTGAAATGACCTCTGATGATATCTGTTAATGGCTGACAGTAGTCACAGCAGCTTGGTTGAGTTTGTTTTACAATTTGGAGGTCAATGTTTCACTTGTAAAGAAACTGTTATCTTCCAGGCCAATATTCCTTTTCTTCTGTACATGTAGCACATGGCTTGCCTACCGATCTCTAAACTTTGTAGTAGTTTCATCCGTTTGGTTTCTGGTTGGAAATAAGACTGGAACTGCTGTGAGAATGACTAGTTCAAAATAAGCTCTTTTGGAATAAATAAATAAATAAGGAGCTGGTTATGACAGATACTGTATTCTCATGAAATGTTCTGCAAAAAGTTTTACATGCTAGGGTTTGCAGATCTGAGATTCTTTTCATAGACAATATGATTACTAATAAAAAAGGGTTCACAAGAAAAAAATACAGTTATGTAGGATATTTAACAAAACAGTAGAGATCGGAGAAGAGGTCACTGTAAAAGTAAATCATAACATTTAATTTACCCAAATTATGTTCCATGTTGTCCAGACAGATCTTGTCATGTGTGCCATTCTTCCCTCAGAAGAGCAAAACTGGCCTCTGTCTTCCTTGGAAGGTACATACATAAGTGGATTAGATGATGTTATACCTACTTTATGGTTTATTTTATTTATTTGTTAGTTTGTTAACTTCTTCCCTAAAATGGAGCTCTGAAAGTTTGTACTGTAACTTCCAATGGGCGGATCCTAACCTTTTTCATATAACCAAATGATGTCCTCAGTGAGCACTCACATTTCAAACAAATGTTCATATCTTTGGAATCACAGGGGTTACTAAAGAAGTGTAAATGGCAAACTCTTCAAATCAGACAGTGTCACTCGGCTGTAATGAGTTAAGTGGGTGAGTTTCTTCCTTTTTGCACATTTTTCAGTCACAGCCTGTGCCTCAAGGCAAGGATGAATGTACACTGCCACACACACACACACACACACACACACACACACACATATATACATATATATGTATATATATATATATATATATATATATATATATATATATATATACATAGATTCACTTTATAATCTTGAAATACTGAAATATCAAATTTCAGTATCTCGAGACTATAAAATTGAAAAATCAAAATACTGAAATCCCAAAAGCAGGAAATTCAAAATCGCAACTTTTAAACACACCCTACACCACACATACACCTTCCTCCCCACACTACAACAAACAAAACACACACAAACACAACAACACAAATGCAGGAACCTACCCCCACACCCCTGCTACTTATATATACTAACTCTGAGGTTGCACTAAAAAGAGAAAGAGATGAAATCCACCACTACACAATCTGTATTCCCCTCGCACAAACACACATCACATACGTACAAACACCACCATTTTCATTACACACTCACAATCTTACCTACATACCGTAACCTACACCTACAACTTCCCAACACACTAACATATACTAACATCCCTATCCAAAACCCTTAAAATATAAACACTTACCTGAATAGCCAGCTATCCATTAACACAGCGTACCATCACTTCTGAACTGGGTCCACTTCTGAATCTCAAAATACTGAAATATTGAATTTCAGTATCTCGAGACCAGAATAGCAAACATCCACAAAAACAAAAAAAACAAAACACCAACTTTCAAAATACTGATAAAACCTACAAATAAAAACCCAACCCTCCCTGACAAAAACACAAAAACAAAAGACACAAAACCCTACTATGTGTTTAAGCAGGAGGGCAAGCCCCCCTGCACCCTCACATTGTTCCTGGTTAAATATGCGAGTTGTGTGACCGGACTTTAGCGGAGGAGTGGAAATTCTCCTGTTGTGCACTTATGCATATAGCACGGAATGGGAGGTTTCCCTTTTCCTCGCTGAAGTGCAATCTTGGAGCTGGTATATTTAAGTAGGGGGGTGTGGGGGTGTGGGGGTTGCAGGGGGGCTTGCCCCCCTGCAAAAACCTTAGAAAACTGTTTTTTATTTGTTTTTGTTCTCCTGCACAATTTCAAGTTTATGAATATTCGAGATTCTGGCCTCGGGCATATGAATTTCGAGTATTCATTCATTCGATCTTGTGAAGGGGAACCATATATATGTGTATATATATATATATATATATATATATATATATATATATATGGGTCACCTTCAGATACCCGACAACGCGTTTCGCCGACACGGAATCCGACGGGACGAAAACACTGACAACGCAGATGACCGTCAAGGTGAGAACCCGACGGACTCGGTAAGTGTGCGATCGAGTGAGGGATTTAGTGTTACGGAGCGGACAGGTACGTGTGCGATAGTGAGGGACTGTGGGTTTAGGGGTGGGTTAAGTGAGTTAGGGTTAGGGTGCAGGTAGGGTGAGTGTGCGGTAGTGTCGGACCTTGGGGTTAGGGGTGGGTAAGTGAGTTAGGGTTAGGGTGCAGGTAGGGTGAGTGTGCGGTAGTGTCGGATCTTGGGGTTAGGGGTGGGTAAGTGAGTTAGGGTTAGGGTGCAGGTAGGGTAAGTGTGCGGTAGTGTTGGACCTTAGGGTTAGGGTTTGGGTTAGGGATAGTGGATATGTTATGTAGTGTACTGTGTTGTTTACGTGTAGTGTGTTGGTGTAATGGTTTTCGGTGTTTTGCGTTGTCGGTATTTTAATTGTCGGTCTTTTGGTGTCGGTGATTAGTGTGTCGGTGAAACGCGATTTCGGGGATATAAAGGTGATCCATATATATATATATATATATATATATATATATATATATATATATATATATATATATATATATATATATATATATATACACACACACACACACTTATATATGTTTGTGTGTGTGTGTGTGTGTATATATATATATATATATATATATATATATATATATTTTTTTTTTTTTTTTGATAGTTCAATATAGCCAATCAACTGATATGTTTCTGAGAAGTGAAAGAAAACTGGGTACCCAGAAACAAATGCATGTGGACATTAGAAGGTTTAGGATTTTTGCATTTTTGCTTGGAAGGGTTTGCATAGATATTTTTATACTCCAGACTACAAAAACTTTTGCTCAGGTAGATAGCAAATGCTGGAGGTGTGATTGGAAAAAAGAGTAATGAGTTGTCAGATTTCAAAACTTACCTACGGGGTATTCTGTCAGGAATGTTGAGGGAGCAAATAGTTGTAACTAAGGAAATTATTCTTTTGAACTGGTCTGGGACACAGGATCTGAATTGCCTAGACACAGTAAGGTCTTATTAAGTTTAAAGCTACTGGCTGGCAAGAAAGCAATTACTAGAACATAGAAATTAACATCTAAACCTAATGCAAAATAAGTAGCGAATATTGTTAAAAAAAACTATAAGAGGGATCTTTAGACAAGGGAAGGAGCACATTACATTGAAATAAATGTAAACTGTGGAAACAATGCATGCAGAATAATGTTCAGGAGGAAGAGAAGTGAGGTTTAAGGGAAGGTGGAAATTTGACAATTTATGCAATGTTGAAGTGAATGACAGTCATTATAAAATAAAAAAATATATATGCAATATATGTTTTTTTTTTCTATTAATGTATGTGTGCATATGTCTTAAGTGATATTTTAATGAAGGCATTTCATTTAATGAAGTGCATGCAGATTTGTGAAGAACATGCAAAACTCAACAGGACTGAAGTCTGAACCCTAGATCCATGAGACAGTGCTCTTACCACTGAGCCATAATACTGTCCATTATCATGTGTCCAGTGAATTTCTTCTCACAATCTCACTACTATAGGCTCATTTTAGCATCACCAGTTTAAAAAATCTTTATACAGTAGTTTTTTGGTAAGTTGTTGGTTAATTCATACTGCATTAGAGTAATTTATCTGTGACTCCGTATTTATTCACAAAATGGCAAAAGTGAAAATTGTAAAAGACAGATAAAAGGGGTAAATCATTTAGGCACGAGAAAAGAACATTTTCAGAAGAGGCAGTAACATACTTCTATGTAGGGTAATTTATCTGCGGCAGCTTGTGAAAATAATGAGCGCTAATCATTCTCCACAATACCGAGAGGATCCTCATAGGCATCTGATATAACCACGGACAGTGCAACAGCAGGAAAACCACAAGATGAACGGGGCTACGCATCTGACAGGGAAGCAACTAACGGACTTGCAAAGTTAGACCAGCAACTATTCACTGTAACGGTACAAAAATGTAAATGAAGAAGGCACAGGTTATGCTGTCCTTAAATGAGCCTCTAGCTGACAGCCCTGGATGGAAAATAATACTAGAAACTTAAAGAAGTCAGGCTATATTACAGAACTGGACAGTAGACTAATGTCCATCCACAACTTATCACATTCATTTTAACAATGTCACCTGGCAATGACCCTTATATTGAACATGTGCTAAAGATCTGAACCAACTATAGTGGACCTTAGATAATATCTGTGATTCTGCCTAACTGAAATACATTGACGTGTGCTTCTTGTACATTGTAATCATGCCATAAAAGTATTAGAGGAGTCTAATTCTACTATTGCAGGTGCTTGCAACATTCTGTGCAACTCTAAATGGCTCATTAATCTTTTTGCTAAGTGTGGGACGTACAATATCACAAAAAAGAGTCTGCTGCAGTATATACTGGAATCTCTGCCCTTTTGTCATGAAAACAGCACCACTGGAATTATGGGAGCTACATAAGGGTAATAATCAATTATCATATTATTTAATATTGTCGAAGGGGTCACCTCTAGCAGCATGGCAGCTACCCTAGGGCACTTACCACACCAGGTATTTTTATTATTCATAAGGGACACTCCTAAGGAATAACAAAAATAAGACAGATAATTATTCCCCCTACATAGCTGTATTGTTTCCAGTTGTCCTATTTTTATCATGAAAATGATGTGATACTTAATATGCATTGTGTCACAGGCTTTACTTACTATAGTCTACATCTCTACACAGCTGAAATTTTCTTAACCTATTTACAGATGCACAGAATATTAGGAACTGTCTTTACTGCACCGTGGGACTTCAGTAATATTTTTCAAAGAAGTGTGGATTGTAATAAGTTAAAGGAGTTTGCATTTCAATTTAGCTTTAGAAGATGCAGTCCTTCTTTGTGGATCAGAATGTAAATTGAAAGTATACTCAAATATTAGACAGACATCTTTGTTCAAAAGGCATAGATCGCCAGTGGCCATGCTTTTTGGGAATTACAGAGAATCTGGAATATAAAGCCTTTCTGCTGCTTTGGGAGGAGACCATTTAACACAATATATGTGCAGTTGTTGTACCAACTAACAGGGTTCTTCCCTATGTTGTTATGAGCCATCTTGAGAAGCCTGCAGTAGATGTCTCTAGAGAACTCCATATTATAGTCTTTTGTTATAAGTTCTAGGAATCTTCTGTCTGCTGTAAGTCTTGTTAGCTTTCTGCCTTTCTGGAAAGTTTTAACCCTAGCGATAGTAGCAATGCAAGCTGGGAATGTGAGATGGGTAGATGGGATACAGCAAAAGGCTGAGCAGAATCATTTTGATAAATTACTGAATGCTGACATGTATTCTGCTTTCCTTGTTGGAGCTATCATTTGTAAAGAAGCCTTTAAAAAGTAGGGATTTTTAATGAAATGTCACCTGTATATTGCCTGAGGCAGCTTTTACACAGACTATGTTTTTTTTCCTTTTCAGTTCATGTCAGATAGTATCTGTAAATCTGACTTTCCAGTGATTCCTGATTAATTTATGCATACACAGACTTTATTTTGATGTGATGGGGATATGGATATAACTTTAACCAAGCATGATGCCCAGCATTCACAGCTGTTT
The DNA here is from genome assembly GCF_019279795.1 of Protopterus annectens. Taxonomy (NCBI): domain Eukaryota; kingdom Metazoa; phylum Chordata; order Ceratodontiformes; family Protopteridae; genus Protopterus; species Protopterus annectens. The sequence continues at coordinate 530,329,870 of NC_056742.1, read as the reverse complement.
ACTCTGAAAACTTCATGACATCAGCCACAAGACATACTATGTCTTATGACCCCAATCCTTATTGGTATTATTTTTGAATGAAAGTATCACTTTTTTGTATGTGCTTGTGTCTGACATTGGCTACAAGGTATCTATCACTTGATAAATCTCTGAATATCATGTCATATCAGTTACAGGTAATTCAGAGACACAAGAGGGGAATAGTAGTATAAACTACATCGTCAGTTCTGCCTACCAACGTTGATTCCTTATCTGGGGGGGGGGGGCAAAGTTGCCATAGGCAAGATCTTTCCTTATTCTCTTATAGGTGTGATATCTATGGCAAATATATAGTATTATTAAAATTTGGTGTCCTGGGCAGCACACTTATTTAACCCCCCCCCACCTCGTTGTCTACAACTGAGTACTTTCTAATTCGGCAGTCTGTAGTTACGAAATAATATGACTACAGGCTACCAACTTCTCGGAGTAAGTGCCTGTGTTCATTTGACAAGGGTAACCATGTGTAGTGCTTTAATGATAACATCTAATCAAGCAGTCATATGACTGGAAAGTGTCAACAGTTTTAGAGCTGTGGACTATTTTCCTTTGCAAGTATGTTCATAGGTAGGTACTAGGCTATTGTCCCTGAGGCCTATACAAGCCCAGCCAGAAAGGTACCCTGGCTTTTGCCACCCAAGAAAATTATTTTCCTGTGCCACTGTCGAGCAGAGCCACAGAGGTGATCCCCGGGGTGAATTTCCTATTTCCCATCCAATCATCAAGATTTTTCTTGAAGAGTGCTAATGAGGAGCTTTGTTTGATATAGATAGGTAGTTTATTCCAGAGTAAAGGAAGCCTCTGGGACAGGAATTTATCCCTCCGGCATGTTCTGTTTATTGTGGTGACAAGGTTTAGGTCCCTAGAGCGTGTAGCTCGGAGGGATTGGGATTTCTTTAAGTGAAGCATGTCCAACAGCTCTGGGTTTGACATAGCTTTGTATGTTAGGCAGAGATCACCGCTGAGCAGGCGATATGCGATGGAGTAAAGCTGGAGTTTTTTGAGAAGGTCTGCGTAGAGCATCTGTTTGAGACTGGTAATCCTCTTTGTGAGGTATTTCTGTGGCCTTTCCAGTTGTTGTAGATGTCTTGTGAGGTACATACCAAAAGGGGTGTTGTACTCTATAATGGGTCTAATGAGTGATGAGTAGAGGGGAACAATGACCTCTTTTTTTCTGGATGAGAAACCTTTTGTGATGAGGTGTGCCACATAGAAGGATTTCCTGACTACTGTGGCGATGTGATTATCAAAGGAGAGACTACTGTCCACCTGCGTCCCAAGGTTTCTTATCACACTTTTGGTGTCAAGTACACTACCGCCTATATTGTAGTTCATGGATACAGAGTTTTTACCAAAGGGGATGACAATGCACTTTTTGGCATTGACCTTGAGGCCATGGCTTTGACACCAGGCATCTGTCTCAGTGATGCCCTTTTGTAGGATGTCCACATTGTTAGGAGTTTTGATTATGGCTCCTAGTTTGCAGTCATCTGCGAACTTTGTTAGCAAAAGGCCTTCTGTGTTAGCCTGTACTTCAGAGAAGTAGATACCAAACAGGACAGGACCCGGGAATGAACCTTGTGGTACTCCACTTGTCACTGGTCTGAAGTTGGATTTGGAGTCTGCTACTTTCACAGTGTGGGTTCTGTCAGTGAGACAGTTGGCAACCCATCTTGTGACATAGGGATTTACACCTAGTTTAGTGAGTTAATCTATAATTCCAGAGTAGGGGATGGTGTTGAAAACCTTGGCAAGATCTAGATAGGCTGTGTGAACCACCTTACCCTTGTCTATGGCTTTGATGACTGCTTCAAAGAAGTCTATCAGGTTTAGGAGACATGATCTGCCTTTTACAAACCCGAACTGGGTGGGGTCCAGAGTCTGGAGATTACCAATGTCTTTGTTTATAAGTTCCATGATAATACGTTCCATGGCCTTGCAGACCAGGCTTGTCAAGCTAATGGGGTGGTAGTTCCTGGGGTCCGTGGTGGCTCCCCCCTTGTGAAGTGGGATGACCATCACTGTGTGCCATTCAGCAGGCACAAAGCCTGAGGTGAGGCTATGATTGAACATGGTACTTAGGTGGTGTGCCAGCGCATTCTGCAGTTTGTGTAGAACTCACCCTGGGATGTTGTCTGGCCCCATGGATGCTGTGTTCTTGGCTTTGAAGAGTGTGGTTTTTACCTGTGCAGCCATGATTACAGGAACTTTGCATTCTTCTAGTACTGAGGTGGGCTCTTTAGGGGATGAGAGGGGGGTAAAGTTAGCACTAAACCTATCTGTCAGGATGTTGGCAATATCAGTTGGGTCTGTATATTTAGTGCCATTGTGCTGTAATTCAGAGCAGATCTGTGTGTTGCCATTGAGATTCTTGACATAGCTATAGAATGCTTTGTGGTTGTCTTTAGAATCAGTGGAGATTTTATTTTCATAACTAGCTTTGAAGGATTTTATGAGGGATCGCAGCTTCTTACTGAGGCTGACCAGGGAGCTCCTCCACTCATGGGATTTTACTCTCTTTTGCAACAGTTTCTTCCTTCTGTTGTACAGTTTGTTTATGGCAGGGGACCACCATATTGGCTTCCTTTTTTTGGAGGATAGCGTCTTGGTTCTCTTTGGGATAGCGTGATCCATGCACTCATGTAAGTGCTTATAAAGTGCAATTGTGTAGGATTCAGTAGTCGTAACTGTATTGTCCATCTGCATGGGTGTCATGAAGTTCACCACTTCTGTCTTAAAAAGCATGAAGTTGACTTTTGAGAATTTTTTTACCGTGGTTTCCTTAATGGGGGCTGGGGGCAGGATGTGGATATCTAGGGTAATTAGCTTATGGTTAGATTGGACCAATGAGGCGTTGACTTCAGGTTTGGATCACCGGTCACTCATGCTGGTAATGACTAGATATAGGATATTGTTGCCCCTGGTGGGGGTGTGGATAAGTTGATCCAGGGCATTGGAGTTTATGAATTCCAGAAAGCGTTGAGTGAAGGAGTTGGTACATGAGTAGTTTTCCCAGTTAATGGTGGGGTAGTTGAAATTGCCCATTATTAGGGTGTTTGGTTGAATCCTAATATTTTCCAGTACATCAAGAAAAGAAGAGTGGGAGTCCTGGGGCATGGTGGGTGATCTGTAGCAAGTTACAATTTGGATTGCAGTTTTACCCAGAGTTAGTTGCACTTGGAGAACCATGGCTGCATTATGCTGAGCAGCTAGCCTGGAGGTGTGGAAATCCTTAATGAATATGGACACACCTCCGCCTTTGGTGTTCCTTTCCAGGTTACATGGCCGAAAAGTGTGGTATGAGTTATAGCCTGGTAGTGCAGGGGTTCTCTCTGGAGCCTTGAACCAGGTCTCAGTCACTGCACAGATATCAATAAATATTCTCCATTTTAAGGAGTGCCTTGAGTAAGTGCATTTTGAGATTTAGACTTCTAGCATTGAGTAGCATCACCCTCAGTTTTTGCTTGCCTGTTCCTGTTAAGGTGGTAAATTTGTCATTTGAACCTTGCCTAAAAAAGGCACTATAGGGGCGGCAAGAACCTTAGCCAGTATCCGGAATCCCAGGGGTGACAGGTGCAGGCCATCTTTTGCAAAGCATCGTGGTCTGTCGACCATGTCATCCCAGGCAGACAGATACTGGATCCCTTTAGAATGGCACCAGAATCTTAGCCAATTGTTGAAGTCAATCATTTTGTCCTTCTACTGCGGCATCATTCTGGGTGATGGAAGAATGCTACTCAGGGCTAGAGTCATACCTGCCTAGGCTACAAGATCGGAGAGCTCTTCCATGTCTCTTTTCATGTAGTCCAGGGAGGTACGTCTCAGGTCGTTCACATCAACATGGACAATGACACAGCTGTGGAGTGACCTGAATGCGTGGGTTATGTGGCGGATCCTTGCACCTGACAGGCAGCTGACAGTAACCTTCTCCTTGTTTAGCCTGGTGAGTGGGACATCAGTGTGCCTGACTATAGAGTCACCTATGACTAGTGTGTTCGGTATGTTGTTTTGCCTTATTGGCTGTGGTTGAGTGGCACACTGAGTCTGCGGGCTATGTGTCATTTGGGTTGTGTTGGGGGATGGAGGTTGCTTGTGTTTCTGCATCTCTGTTGCTTATATTTAATGCAAGCAGAAAGCTAGTTAATACTGTGGGCATTGGTAACATTAAATATTACCCATAGCAGGACATACATGTATTAATTACGTTTATGTTGATGTAGGGATAGTAGTCACTGCATACTTGCTAAATTCTTTTTTGGACTTGGCCATGAATGAAGGGTGGGGATAAAATCAAGGATGATTTTAAATACCACTCTAATTCAATTAAAATGTTACTAGAACAATATGTTTTGTGTGAATGTGCATTTTCTGAACAGTAAGAATTATGAAACTCTAATGTCTGGCGTTATTGACTTCTCTGGTATCCTCAGTGATTTACCAGAAAATCATGTGCATGGCAAAAACATGAAGTAAAATTTGAGATATTCTGCAAAATTGGGGACTCTTGAGAGGTATGGTTTAAGAGGTATAGTTCCCTATTGTGGACCTCTCTGCTGCAGTGCTCAAGAATTCTGGACATAGCTAAAAGTAATGGGAGGGAGGCAAAGGACTAAAATTACAGAAAATGTTTAAATATTACACTTATTAATTTAAAAAAATATATAGAACAATAGGTTTTATATCAGCATGCATTTTCTGAACAATACGAAGTGTGATACTGTAATGTCTAGTATTATTGATCGATCTGTAATCATCAACGATTTACAGAAAATCAGGTACAAGGCAAAAATATGAGGCAAAATCAGAGATGTTCTGCAAAATCAGGGACAGCTGAATGGTATGGTTCCATGTGATGGCACCTTCATCCCTTCATCAGAGGCTACTTTTTATCACTTTTGGTGATCACAGCTGATCACCAGAAGTTGCTGTCTGTTTGGGGAAGAAAGAAAGCAGAGCTCTCAACAATATAGCACTATGAAGAGCACTCCTTTTTTTTGAATGTTTAAGACTACATGTTCCACAGGATTCTACATTGGGAAGTTCTGTGACATTTCCATAGTTGTGATCTTTTTTTAAGAAATAGCCATGGTAAATCATAATGAATCATATTACTTCATCAAAACAGTGTTTTAATAAGTATGGATGAACTGTTATTAACCATGTTGTGAATTTCTTTCTTGAAGTTACGAAGTGTTCTTATGTCCCATGTTTTGTCCATTTGTTCTACACATATGAGAGGTAGTGTTCCACGTTTTGGCTATTTTTTCCACACTATACGAGAGGTAGTGTTCTACATTTTGTTCATTTGTTTCACACTGTATGAGATAGTATTCCACATTTTGGAGAAAAAAGGTTTAGGGTTATAGGAGCCAATGAAAGAAGGCAAATGGCAGGCTATGGCTGATCAAAATAAAGTAATCATTGCTGCGTCTTGGTGGGGGGTGGAGGCAGAACATAGTGTTGGAAAGTTCCAAGGTGAATTTGAAGATCATTACTGTGATTTGAAGTTATTCACATTTTCTGGCAGAAAATGGATAGGTCTGTGGACAGAGGTAACAATATACACAGCCCACCACACAAAACACTTATATTTATTTTTTAGGTTTTATGGCAATGGCTATGAGGTGGAGTGCCCTATAGCAGTAAGTAGAAAAATATAACTGTATGTTTTTTGTCATCTTCTCAATGATAAACAGGAGTACAGAGAAACCATGAATAATTTTTTGGTGGCAGGTGATGTATGAATGCAAATTGCAGTTACAAGATCGCTTGGGGGAGCAGTCTCTGTTGATGAGCAATGAGGTCATTATATTCATGTAATTCTTTCAAAGGTGGTGTACCATCTCTGAAGTAGTACAGTAAACAGGGTCACTGTGTATTTTGTATGCAAACATCTTACTAGAAGCTTTATTAGAAGTCCTTGAGTTTTTTGTATTATGCCAAAAGGGAGCTGACATATGACCTCTTTTATACAAAGCTAGTTAATGCAACTTCTTATTTGGATTATTTATGTTACAATGTGACACTGTGCTTGGTTTCATTGGGAGGTTCCACTTCACCTCTACACAAAAGGCCAGATAAAACTTACCTCCAGAATATATATATATATATATATATATATATATATATATATATATATATATATATATATATATATATATATCATTATATCAGAAGTAAAACTACTATGTACTTTACCAGAAAAAAAAATTGTGCATTTTAGAAATAACAGTCAGTGGGTACAGTACCATGCTTTTATGTGACTAAAGCTGTAGAGTCAAATGCAGAGGTGTGCTAAACTGGAAGCTGTAAGATATGAGTTGCAGACTTAGGTGTGCTTTTTAGCTAAATAATCCTGTTGCTAGCTGTACGTTTTGTAATGAAATCTTAAAGTGTGACAAAGACAGGTCTTCACTACCAGTGTGACATCATTTACGGCTGTAACTTTGTTTCATGCGTATTCACTGCCGGTTCATTTTCTACATTTTCTATTGTGGGATTTGAGGCCTATAGAACCTCTTTATCAAATTGCCATTATATCATAAGAAAAAATTCTATTTATTTCTCCCAAATACATTTTTTTTGCCACTGGATTTATGACCCTCCCATACTCGTGTGCATTACTATCAACTGCATTACGTGAAGATAGAGTTGTGCATGTATCATTACAGCTGGAATGACCAGCTAAGTGCAACTTGTATCTCAGGATCATGATATATTATTCTGAGAAATTTGCTATAATATTTTGTAGGGTTACAGAGAAATGGTCTTTTATTGCAAGGTTCTGCCAGTAGTCTCAAGTAGCTATTTGAATGTATTAGGTTACAGTGTTTCATACAAAATGTATATTTTGCAGTTTTTAAAGCTTATGCACACAGCATGGCCTAGATGATTCGGTCATGATGACTAATGTCACCAAAATGGGTATTGGTAGTTACCGGTGATAAGTAGGTTGAGGACCTGGCCTACTCCAACCTACACCAGGGACCCAAGCTAATAGTGGGAGGGGTGTATGTACCCTGATTGGCCAGTGTGTGCCAGCATAAAGCCCAGAGCTCTGGGTCAATAAGCTACTGGCCAGACAGTATCTAGTTGCTCAGCCTTGGTTACCTGGGATAGCTCTGTTCATAGGTTCATAGATCAGTACTAGGCTAACTGCCCTTCTGAGTCATTTTAAGCCTAACAAGTTATCCCTTGTGAGAATCAAACCCTGTACCTTATGTTTGTAAGGCAAACACTTTAACCATTAGCCCACCCTCCTAACCCCAAATAAATAGTCCTTGCAGGTCTTGAACCCAGGACCCTATACACTATAGTTACAGTAGTTAACCAGTAAGCCATCACAGCAAAATGTTGTGTTACACCATGCATTTCACTAGTAGGTCTTGAACCCAGGACCCTATGCACTACAGTCAGAGCAACATACCACTATGCTAAATCAGCAGCTGTTGAGCAAATGCTGGATACAAAACTAATCAACCTACCAAACATGAACTGAGAATTGCTACACTTAATGTAGGTTTACTAACAGGATGCTATACTTAATGTCGGTTCACTGACAGGATGCAGCTTGGAAGTGGATAACCTGATGATAAGGAGGATGCTGAACATTCTATGTATCCAAGAGATGGGATGGAAGGGCAGTGCAGCAAAGCCACTTGGCTTGGGATCCAGAATCTTCTATTCAGAAGGGGAACAGGCTAGAAATGGTGTAGGAATTGTGGTGAAAGAGAGTCTTCAGAAGGCAGTGAGGGATATCAGAATTAATTATGGACTCATGACAATCAGATTCCAATGTAGTGATAGGGCAGTACTCATAATCTCAGCTTATGCCCCACAACAGGGTTGTGATAGTCAGGAAAAGAGTACATTCAGACAACAGTTGCAGGACTTAGTAGATAAAGCAGGACAACATGAATTGGTGTTGATAATAGGTGACTCGAATGCACATATCGGGACAGACAGAACAGGATATGAGGACTGCCTGGGTCCACATGGATGGGGCAACAGGAATAAAGAAGAGGAAGCCATTCTAGACTTCTGTCTGGCAAATGGATTGATGGTAGCCAACACATGGTTCAGAAAGAGAGACAATCACAAGATCACATTCAAGAGTAGCTGACATGCAACTCAGGTGGACTTCCTCCTAGTAAGGAACAGGCACTGGGGCAGAATCCATCAAAACAGCATGTGTGAGGACTATGGAATATATATGTGGCTGAGCCAGGTATGGAAATAAGGTACATAAGGAAAACTGACAGTAGAATGCAGAAGTCCAGAAAGTTATCAAAAGAAAGAAAGAGAGCAGGAATAAGTGGGAGATAGAAAAGATGGACCAGACTAGGAAGGGATACTGGTTGGCTAACAAGGAAGCTAAGACAGGAGTTGCAATAGCAAAGAATAGGGCATTGGATGCATTCTACCAGCTTCTGGAAAGTGTCTCAGTAGGTGCCACAAAGAAACTATATTGGGTTGCAAGACAAAGACAGAAAGATAAAGAAGATAGACACCCTTCATAAGGGATGCCAGCAACAACCTGCTTACCAGTCCACAGGGCATTAAAGGCAGATGGAAGGAGTACTTCCATCAGCTTCTGAATGAAAAAAGCCCCTCAGAAGCTGTACTGCCCCAGATACAGCATACAATGAGAGAAGAAGAAGAACACACCCTAGAAGAAGGAAAATGAAGTCAGGGAAGCAGCAGGCTCAGATCAGGTCACAGCAGATATGATAAAGATACTGGGTGAGATAGAGGAGAAATGGCTCCTGAGGGTACTAATAGCAGTGTGGAGAGAAAGGTATATCCCAGATGACTGGAGAATAAGCATACTCATATTAGTGTACAAGAACAAAGGGGACATCCACAACTGTGGGCAGTACAGACGTATCAAACTCCTGTCAGATTGCATGGAAGTTCTAGAAAGGGTGATTGATAAACAGATATGCATAGTAGTAGAAAGTAAGATGGGAGCTGAACAGTTTGGACTGAGATCAAGATGTAGCAAAACAGACCTGATATTTTCAGTGAGACAGATAGTTGAGAAGAAGCTAGAGATGAGGAAAGAGTCCAAGGCATTCCTAGACTTGGAGAAAGCATATGACAAGGTCCCAAGAAAGCTGATTTGGGCTGTACTCTGGTGGTTTGAAGTCTCAGAAACATCGGTAGGATTAGTACAGGCTACATACAAGGACTCAATGACTCAAGTACAAACAGTGTTCGGTCTCACACAAGGGCTCCCAGTGGGACTGGGTGTACACCAGGGTGAAGGTCTGAGCCCATGGCTGTTCATACTGGTGACTGACTACATTAGCAAATAGGTCGGAGGTTACAGATCAACAAAGTTGCTGCATGCAGATGATGTGGCATTACAGGCAGACTCTGAGAAAGAACTTCAGCACATGATATGGGAGTGGAATGCAAAACTGAATACAAATGGGATGAAACTAAGTATGGATAAGTCAATAGTAATGGCAGCAAATTGGGGTAATTAGAAGAACCTGAGAATTGAGGCAGAAGGGAAGACAGAACAGAGTAATAGCTTCAAGTATCTAGGAGGGGTGGCTGATGAGAAGGGAAGCTGAATGAAGACGTCAAAGCTAGAATCAGAGGGGCTGCAACCAACTGGCATAGAGTATCAGGTGTAGTGTATGACAGACAAATACCAAAGAATACCATATTGGCCACATCTGCTAGAGACAATCATAAGGTCTTCTTCAAATATGTCCACAATCTCAAAGGAAGCACCCAGATCTCTTCAGAACTGGTGGTCAAGGACACTACATATACAAATGCCATAGATATAGCAAACTTGCTGGCTGACAGATTCAGTGAAAATTTCACCCTCTGTCCCCCGCCATCAGTAAATCAAGACATTCCCAGTTCCTACCCCCTTCCCCTTATATCTATGGATCAGGTCGTCACTGCTCTCTCAAAGGCAAAAAATACACCCTCCATGGGACCCAATAACATCCCAGGCTGCATCCTACGTAAACTCAAGCAGGAACTTACAGTACCATTAGGTGCCCTATTCAAGCAAAGCATGAGTACTGGGTTTGTCCTAGCTGAGTGGAGGACAGCCACTGTCATCCCTTTACACAAAGTTGGAGCATCCACTGATCCAGGAAATTATAGACCCATCCGCCTAACTAGCCTAATCTGCAAGGCCATGGAATGGATTATCATGGATCTCATTAACAAGGACATTAGTAACCTCCAGATACTCAATCTCGCACAGTTTGGCTTCATCAAGGGGAGGTCATGTCTGTTAAATTTGGTTGACTTTTTTGAGACAATCACCAAAGCCATGGATGAGAGGAAGACAGTGCACTCCACCTACCTTGACCTGGCCAAAGCCTTTGACACTATTTCCCACTCAGGCATAATAGATAAACTTTCTCAACTAGGCATCAATCCATATGTTAATACATGGGCAACAAACTGGCTCACTGATAGAACCCATCTAATCAAAATAGGGAAAGCCACCTCAAGCAGTAGACCCATATAGAGCAGAGTACCCCATGGTTTGGTCTTGGGGCCTCTGTTATTTGAGATATACTTCTCTGTGTTGCTGGCCAAAAACAGTGGGCTATGACTGACCGAGTTTGCAGATGACTGCAAGCTGGCCTTTGTCATCAATTCCCCTAGTGACATGGACGTCCCCCAAGAGGGTCTGAACCAAACAAATGACTGGTGCCAGAAACATGGCCTCAAGCTGAATACCACAAAATGCATCATCATCCCCTTTGGGGTGAGTGATGTCCCCACAAATTAATAACAATGTCCTAAGCACGCAATCCGTCATGAGGGATTTGGGCACCCAGATTGATAGCAACCTGACATTTGACCACCATATTGCTTCCATTGTATGGAAAGCTTTCTACATGGCTTACTTCATAAGTAAGGGTATCTCATCCAGGGACAAGGAGGTCATAACATCCCTGTATTCTTCCCTTATGAGGTCCATTATTGATTACAGTGGCCCATTTGGCATGTACTTTGCAAAGCACATGCAGCAGCTGGAGAGACCACAGAGGTTCCTCACCAGGAGAATCCAGGGCCTCGAAAATCTACCCTAAACAGATAGGATAAAAGCCCTGCCCCTCTACTCAGTTTCATACAGGCTGCTCAGAGGTGACCTCTGTCTGGCATACAAGGCGATCTCGGACCCTGCCTTGATGGGATGGCTGCATATCTGCAAGTCAGCTCCACTCAAGTAACTTGCATGCGCAGCCTCCACCTCGTCTGTAACATCAATAGGACCTGTTGGCAGGACAGATTTGTGTCCCAGAGACTCCCCATCTGTGGAATAGATTCCCTCTCCACATCAGGCAGAGTACCTTTTCACTCCTTTTTAAGCACAACCTGGATAACTGGATGGAAAATAGAAAATGCATCCTTGGGATTCCACCCATGTCCCTGCTGGACAGGGGCATCAGGTGCTGATTTTTCTAAACAGGGGCTAAACTCTTGTTGACTAGGCTTATAAGGGCCTCAGGAGCAATAGCCTACTAACCTCCTATGATCCTAAGTAAGGTTCACAAAACAGTGGTGCAACCAGTACTGCTGTAATGCTATAGAAATATGGGTAGTGAAGACAGAGCAGATGAAAAAGCTAGATGTGATGGAAATTAAGTGACAGAGAAGGGTGGTAGGATGCACACTATGGGATGGACAAAGAAATGAGGACATAAAAGCAGAAGCCAAATCTCTCAAATTGTAGAAAAGGTCAAAGAGAACAGATTACAATGGTTTGGGCACATGCACAGAAAAGCAGAAGACAATCTGGGGAAGAAGATTTGTGACAGACAGGAAGAAGGAAAAAGGAAATGAAGAAGATGTGCGACAGTCAGTCATGAGTGTAGACGAAGGCAGGAGTGTGGCATTGAACTGAGAGAGATGGCAAACATTAACATGACACCATGACCCCATGTCGAAAAATGTGATAAAGGGGAGTGAAGATGATGATGATGATGAAGAGTGGTTTCTGGCCCAGAAATTGCAGTTTATTGGCCGTTTGGGCAGTTTTTCCATCTCTTTCAACTTTCTGGTTTAAAAGCCCACATTTGCACTTGTTTCCCACCTTTCCTGTAACTAGTCTAGTCCAGATACAGATTTGCTATATCCAGGACTGTTTGTAAGCTTCTGAGCTCCCCAAGCCTTTCTGTGTTGGAGGGAAGCATTCTAGCTTATCAGCGGGAGTGGTAAGCACTAGGTAGCCTGTCTACCACAAGATCCAGGTACAGATTCTTAGTTTTAGCACTTTAATTTGCTTATTCGTGCTCAGCACTTGTTCAGAACTTGTTGTTAGCACTAAATAAGCTACAAATTACTACAGCACTCAACCTTCCTCTTTACCTAGAGGAAAACAGTTTTTGTACTTACTTTCCTCACTTGCTTAGAGAAAAACAGCTCTTATACTCACTTTCCTCACTTGTCTAGAGGAAAGTATTTTTTTATTCAGGTATATCCAAGGGTCAGCTCCCAGTGTTCTCTCCTATCAGATGAATCTGGGCATCTTGAGGCAATGTACCAAATGCCTCATGTACACAGACAACCCTCTCCTCTTACCATCCAACACCACAACCTGAGAAAGATGCACTTATCTAGCCAAACTGGAAGTAAAGCTCTCTCCAACCAAGACTGAACTTGACAGTCAGGAGGAGAAGGTAAGCACTTGCACCACACTGCACTCATCACATAGTCCCACTAAACATACACAACCAAAATCCACACATAGAAACACAAAAACATTCACAGAGGCTCTCAATAATAATCTGCTCAAGCAACAGAGACCTCCAAAGCAGAAACGCAAGCAACCTCCACCCCCCAACACAACCCAAATGACACATAGCTCACAGACTCAGTGTGCCAATAAACCACAGCCCATAAGGCAAACCAACGTACCCAACACACTAGTCATAGGTGACTCTATAGTCAGGCACACTGATGTCCCACTCACCAGGCTAAACAAGGAGAAGGTTACTGTCAGCTGTCTGTCAGGTGCCAGGATCCACCACATAACCCACGCACTCAGGTCACTCCACAACAAGTACAAATATGACTCTGTCATTCTCCATGTTGGTATGAATGACCTGAGACGTACCTCCCTGGACTACATGAAAAGAGACATGGAAGAGCTCTCTGATCTTGTAGCCCAGGCAGGTATGACTCTGGCCCTGAGTAGCATCCTGACATCACCCAGAATGATGCCACCGTACAAGGACAAAATGAGTGACTTCAACAATTGGCTAAGCTTCTGGTGTCATTCTAAGGGAATCCAGTATCTGTGTGCCAGGGATGACATGATCAACAGACCATAATGCTTTGCTAGAGATGGCCTGCACTTGTCGCCCCTGGGATGGCTACTGGCTAAGGCTCTTGCCGCCCCTATAGTGCCTTTTTTAGGCAAGGTTCAAATGACAAATTCACCACCTTAACAGGAACAGGAAGCAAAAATTGAGGGTAATGCTACTCAATGCTAGAAGTTTAAAATCACAAAATGTACTCACTCGAGGCACTCCTTAAAATGGAGAACATCGATATCTGTGCAGTGACTGAGACCTGGTTCAAGGCTCTAGAGAGCACTCCTGCATTACCAGGCTATAACTCATACCACACTTTTCGGCCATCTAACCTGGACCAGAACACCAAAGGTGGAGGTGTGTCCATATTCATTAAGGATATCCGCACCTCCAGGCTAGTTGCTCAGCATAATGCATCCAAGGTTATCCAAGTGCAACTAACTCTGGGCAAAAGTTCAATCCAAATTGTAGCTTGCTATAGATCACCCACCATGCCCGAAGATTCCCACTCCTCTTTACTTGATATACTGGAAAATATCAGGGTTCAACCAAATACCCTAATAATGGGTGATTTCAACTACCCCACCATTAACTGGGAAAACTACTCATGTACCAACTCCTTTGTTCAACGCTTTCTGGAATTCATAAATTCCAATGCCCTGGATTAACTTATCCAAATCCCCACCAGGAGCAACAATATGCTAGACCTAGTCATTACTAACATGAGTGACCGGTGTTCCACACCTGAAATCATCTCCTCGTTGGTCAGATCTGACAATAAGATCCACATCCCACCCCCACCCACCATTAAGGAAACCATGGTAAAACATTTCTCCAAAGCCAAGTTCATGCTTCTTAAGACAGAAGTGGTGAACTTCATGACACCCATGCAGATGGACAATACAGTTACAACTTCTGAATCCTACACAAATGCACTCTATAAGCACTTACATGAGTGCATGGATCGTGCTATCCCAAACAGAGCCAAGATGCTATCCTCCAAAAAAAGAAAGCCAATCTGGTGGTCCTCTGCCATAAACAAACTCTACAGCAGAAGGAAGAAACTGTTGCAAAAGAGAGTAAAATCTCATGAGTGGAGGAGCTCCCTGGTCAGCCTTAGTTAGAAGCTGAGATTCCTTATAAGATCCTTCAAAGCTAGCTACAAAAAAAAATCACCACTGATTCTAAGGACAACCATAAAGCATTCTATGGCTATGTCAAAAATCTCAATGGCAACACCTAGATCTGCTCTCACTTATAGCACAACTGCACGAAAATTACAGAACCAACTGATATTAACAACATCCTGGCAGATAGGTTCATTGCTAACTTTACCCGCCTCTCACCCCCTAAAGGGCCCATATCTATACTGGAAGAATGCAGAGTCCCTGTAATCACATATATGCAGGTAAAAGCTGCACTCTCTAAAACCAAAAACACAGCATCCATGGGACCAGACAACATCCCAGGCTGCGTTTTACACGAACTTCAGAACAAACTGGCTCCCCACCTAAGCACCATGTTCAATCATAGTGTCACATCAGGCTTTGTGCCCACTGAATGGTGCACAGCAACAGTTATCCCACTCCACAAAAGGGAGCCACCACTGATCCTGGGAACTATTGCCCTATTAGCCTGACGAGCCTGGTCTGCAAGGCCATGGAACGTATCATCATGGAACTCATAAACAAAGACATTGGTAACCTCCAAACTCTGGACCCCACTCAGTTTAGGTTTGTGAAAGGCAGATCATGCCTTCTGAATCTGATCGACTTCTTTGAGGCAGTCACCAAAGCTGTAGACAAGGGTAAGGTGGTTCACACAGCCTATCTTGACTTTGCCAAGGCTTTCGACACCATCCCCCATTCTGGAATTATAGCTAAACTGACTAAACTAGGTATAAACCCCTGTCACAAGATGGGTTGCCAAATGGCTCACTGACAGAACCCACACTGTAAAAGTTGCAGACTCCAAATCTAACTTCAAACCAGTGACAAATGGAGTACCACAGGGTTCATTCCTGGGACTTCTCCTGTTTGGTATCTACTTCTCTGAAGTACAGGCTAACACAGAAGGCCTCTGGCTAATGAAGTTCACAGATGACTGCAAACTAGGAGCCATAGTTGAGTCCCCAAACGATGTGAACATCCTGCAGAAGGGCCTCACTGAGACAGATGCCTGGTGTCAGAGGTATGGCCTCAAACTCAATGCCAAAAAGTGCATTGACATCCCCTTTGGTAAAATGTTTGTACCCATGAACTACCACATAAACGACAGTCTACTTAATGCTGAATGTGTGATAAGAGACCTTGGGACCCAGGTGGACAGTAGTCTCTCCTTTGATAATCACAATGCCACAGTAGTCAGGAATCCTTCTATGTGGCACACCTCATCACAAAAGGGTTCTCATCCAGGAAAAAGAGGTCATTGTTTCCCTCTACTTGGCCTCATTAGACCCATTATAGAGTACAGTGCCCCTTTTGGAATGTACCTCACAAGACATCTGAAGCAGCTGGAAAAGCCACAGAAGTACCTCACAAAGAGGATTACTGACTTCAAACAGATGCCCTACACTGACCATCTCAAAAAAACTCCAGCTTTACTCTGTAGCATATCGCCTACTCCAAGGAGATCTCTGCCTAACATATAAGGCTATGTTAAACTGAGAGGTGTTAGAAAATCCCAAACCCTCTGAGTTACACGCTCTAGGGACCTAAACCTTGTCACCACAATAAACAGGACATGCTAGAGGGAGAGATTCCTGTTCCAGAGACTTTCTATACTCTGGAACAAGCTACCCATCTATGTCAAGCAAAGTTCCTCATTAGGACTCTTCAAGAAAAATCTTGCTGAGTGGATGGGAAATAGGACATACACCCCGGGGATCACTTCTGTGGCTCTGCTTGACAGGGGCACAGGAAATTAACTTTCTTGGGTGGCGTAAGACAGGGAACCTTGTTGGCTAGGCTTACTTAGGCCTTTGGGCCAATAGCCCAGTACCTACCTATGAACCTATGATGACCTTCCAAGCACCAAAACTGTCAAGCAGCTTCAGCTGAACTGACTAAAAGACAAGTTTGGGCACAAAGCCCATCAGAGCTTTCCTGCAAGCAGAAAGATGGAGGCTGCGTCCTGAAAGGACAATGCAAGGAACAATAAAAAATAAATGTCCACACCCTGGCATAAAAAAAAACACACAGAAAAAAACAATGGGCATAGAGAGAGAGAGAGAGAGAGAGAGAATTGCTACTACAGCAGTGATCTTTTGAACATCTACTGTTATGGTAAGTTTAACTTACACAACTGTATTATGTTCCTCATATTGCTTATGGCTTCACTGGCCTTAGTTATATGGGTAGATTATATTAGCTGACCACATTTCGGTGACAGAAGAAGAGTCCAGGAACACTGGAGAATAATCCTAACAAAGCTTGTTCTAGACCTAGAAGGGAACAAGCTTATAGTGCTTTGTAAAAGTATGCACAGAGTACCAAGTATCAACTTATAGAATACTTCTAGAATGCACCCCTTTTCAAAATGCCATAGATGAAGCCAAAATCCTTGTAGAGTAGGTCTTGACCCTGCCTTGAATAGTTTTGTTATGGTGAGTATAACAAAAGATAACAGCTTTAGACATTCATTTGGAAGTGGTCTTTTTTGATACAGGTTGTCCTTTCTCCCTACCTTTGCAGGAAATGAACAATTGATCCAAAGATCTGAAAGATTTAGTAATATCAAGAAAGCACCTGAGTTGTCTGTGGACATCCAAGGTATGGAATATCCTGTCTCTCTCATTTTTAGTTTCAGGAAACAAAATGGGGATATAGACAGTTTGGCTTAAACTAAACTGAGATACCTCTTTAGGCATAATGAAGGATTAGTTCTCAAAGAAACACTGTCCCTAAGAAAAATGAGACAGGGTTGACTCATTATAAGAGTTTACAACTTTTCTTACAGAAATCAGATACCCTTCTTGCAGAGGTCAGAGCAATCAGTAGCACTGTTTTCCATGTTAAGAATCTCAAGTCAGCCAGAGTAGCTGGTTCAAATGGAACTGTAAGCTTCACTACCACAAAATTAAGATTCCAAGGAGGGTCGACCAGTTTTCTTGGTAAAATACATAGGAGTTTTACTACTGATGTAATGAGGTCTTAGTACACATATATTGTAAAGGTAAGTCTTACCTGGCCTTTTGTGTAGAGGTCAAGCAACAGCCCCCCTGCCATGAAACCAAGCACAGTGTCAGACTGCAACAACAAAAAAAGCCCAGTGAAAATCTGAATTTACTAGCGTTGTATAAAAGAGGCCATATGCTGGTTTCCTGATGCAGTATATAACAAAAACAATTCAAGGACTTTTAAAAAGTCTTCAGATAAGATGCTTGCATACAAAACATATACATTGTGACCCAGTGGAATGCACTCCTTCTAACATGGTACACTACCCTTGACTATGAAGGGATCACATAAATATAATGACCATGATTTTCATCAACAGATACTGTTCCTCCCAAGTGATCCTGTAACTGCAGTTTGCATTCATACATCACCTGCCACCCAAAAATGATTTTCAGTCTCTCTATACTCCCATTTTCTTACTGCAAAACCTTTCTCAAGAATATTTTGACATGAGACTGCACTGAAAGAGGAGGATTTGTGGATGAACAAGTTGAAATAGCCAATAAACCTTGATAGAGGATAGAGAAAGGCCATAGGATGGCATCTCTCAGAAATAGTGTAGAACCAGAGAACAACTAGCCCTGAATGGTGGCTGGTTTTGTTGTTGGCATCAACTAGAAAACCTTTTTTGTTTGCTACTATATAATTTTCTGTTGGCAGGCTTTCTTACTGCCATTCGATTCTGATGCACTTCCTCAATAAACAGGTGCCTAAAAGGAATTAAGCTCCTATCATCCATACAGTCAGCTGAAGTTGATTGATGTCAGGGTGTATCAAACAACCCTGTTCTTGTGTGAGTGGATCCAGTCTGTCAAGAAGCTGGTGGTTATTGTCTCTGTCCATTTCCAAAAGAAGGAGAACCATGGTGCTGGGGCCAGAAGGGAGTCACTGCAGTGATCTTGGGTAATTCCTTCTATATCTTCAGATGTACCCTGGATATTAGTGAAAAGGGTGGAAAAGTGTACAGGAACATTTCTGTCCAAGGAAAAGAAAAGGCATCAGTCTTCCAGGCCTTCTTGCATGAAGTCCTGGAACAGAATCTTCCTAGCTGATTGTTCAGAGAGAAGGCAAACAGATCTACTTGAGGAATTCCCCACAGATGAATCAAATCTAAGAAGACCACTTGATCTAGTTTTCATTCATGAGGATCTGCTCTGGTCCTGCTCAACTAGTCTGACACATAGATTTGCCCTTATGGCATGTAGGATGCCTGCAGAGTGAGACTGTGCTGTGTAGCTATAAACCAAGCTAGCATGGCTAGTCTACAAAGGGGGCATGACCTGGTTCCTCTTTGCTTGTTGAAGTGCCACATGACTGTGGTATTGTCTATGACTGCTTGAAGAGGTCCCGAGGACCAAAGATGTTTCAGAGAGTTGAGGACCTAGATCAGGACAAGCATCTCCTTGATATTTATGTGCTTGCATCTGTCCACGGTGCCCCACAACTCCTGTATTTTTAACCCTTCTGAAACTGCTCCCCAAGCAATATCTGAAGCACCTGTAGTGACTGCTTTGGAGCAGGGAGGGATAAGGGGATACCTAGATTTAGAGATATCTGTTATCTCTACCAAAAGATTTATCTTCTTAAAAACAAAAGCACACTAAGATTTGTAAAGATAAATGGTGTTAATACCAGGACCAAAGAAATTTCAGGTACCACTGCATCCTTCGCATATGGAATCTTGCCAGAGTCATCATGAGAAACACAGATGTCATAAGACCCTAAATCCTGAGGTATTCCCTCACGGTAACTTGAATGAGTGGAAAATCTTAGAAGTAGATCTAGATAAAGATCGATTTTTTTTCTTGTGGAAGAAATGCTCTTTTTGCTGTGGCGTGTAGTTAATATTCCAGAAAGAGAGTTGAGAAAGACTTTTGAATATTCTCTTAGATTCCCAGATTTTGTAAGAGCTCTCTCAGCCAAGAGAGAGAGATTCCTGACACTTTAAAAAAAACTGTAATACAGGAAAAATTGCCAGCGTACAGCATACCTCCACATAACGAGTATGCATCCTAAATATATGTTTAGGAACATCATAAAGGGTCAGGCTATGAGATGTTCAAGATTAGCTGACAGATGTTAAATGTGAGAGGTAATTAAATCAATTAGAGAATGATTTTGTAAGTAGGGATTATAACAGAAATGATATACAGGATATTAAGTACTATGGAGCTCAGAGAGAGCAGAGCCAAACCCTACTATTCTGATTCTAACCACTTCAATCTGGAATATAAGAGAAAAATGAATAAGGTTCCTTTTACCTTTACCTACATAAAAGACAATAAAGCTCTAAGAGATATTCTTGAGAAAAATTGGCATATTCTCCAAGTGGATAGTCAACTAGCAGACCTGGTAGGGGATAGACCATGCATGGTCTACAAGAATACCAGAAATCTTAAACAGAGACTTTGCTATCCAAAGACGGCTGGATATTTGATACAACAGCCACAAGATGAAGAACAGTTAGATGTGGAGGATGCAATTTTTGTGAGTACATCTATAAGAGGACAGACTTTGGGCATCCAGATACAGGGATGAGATATGATGTGAAGGTGAATGCTAACTGTAATACTAGGAATTTGGTATACCTTGCTCAATGTACAATCTGTAAATCATTTTATATAGGGAGGACCAACAGATGATTAAGGGAGCATATAAGAGATCATATGTACTGTTTGAAAAAAGGGCACACTTATAGTGCTATAGCAAAACATATATTGGAGTTTGGATCTGAACAGCATTTTAAGTTTAGTGTGTTGGAAATAGTGAAGGATATTGTTAGGTTGGGTAACATATCTAATGTCACTGAGGAGAAAGAACTCAAATGGATCATTAGACTTAGAGCACATTTAGGAAAAGGCCTTAATGACCATAAAGCTATTACATCTAAGCTGAAGAAGAAGAAACTTAGAAAGTTATAGATTCTTAGTTGACATTCATATTTCACACATTCTACATTTATCATTCATGCTTTATACTTATTTTTTATTTTTATTTGTTTATATGTTTTTACATTTCTTGTATAACTGATGTATTTTTTAAAGGCCTTCAGCAACAATAGGTTTAATATGAGATTTATTTGCTAAGTAATATCTTGTCATGGAGAATGTTACATGATTGGATGTTTTGAATTGTGTCTTTGTATTTAAAGGAAGTGATGTTTCTTATATGTGAAGGTCTGATAAAGCAAATATTACATTTGTGAAAGCGCTTACCTATCTTTCATTAAAAATGTTCTATTGGATCTTGTTTATTGGCATTTTATTGTTTTAAATACATCTGCCGTGTACGGAACAGCAGCATCTCTCAGTGTGGAATTATATATTTTTTCATCGTAAATTACATGGCAAACCTGCTAGCCAAGAAGCAGGGGTACAAATTGTACTATATTAAAATAATGAAGCCTCAGCATTTCAGGAAGGTCCTGGGCAGAATGTAAAGGGCAGGGTTAACCATTAAGCCCAGTAAGTGTCAGGTGGGTATGGCAAATGTCTCTTATCTGGAACATAGAGTGGAGAGTGATAAGATTAGGCCAGAACCTTCTAGGGTGGAAGCTATTCAGGCATGGCCTGCCCCTGTTACCAAAAAGCAAATAAGGACATTCTTGGGACAGTGGGATACTATAGAAAGTTTGTTCCCAATTATAGTACAATAGCTGCTCCCCTCACAGACCTGACAAAGAAAACCAGACCAGATAAGGTAGTGTGGACCCCAGTATGTGAGCAGGCATTTCAAAAGCTTAAAGAGGCTTTGGGAGGACCTCCTATGTTAGCCAGTCCAGATTGCAACAAAGAATTTGCTGTGCAGGTGGATGCTTCAAACCATGTGGTGGGGGTTGTACACAGCCAGCTTTCCTCAGAGGGAGGTGTATATCTCAGCTGTAGACTCCTACCCAGGGAGGAAAGTTATGCAGCTGTTGAAAAAGAATGTCTAGCCATAGTACGGGCACTGCAGAAACTTCAACCTTATCTGTATGGAAGGAAATTCACTGTGGTTACAGAACATAATCCTTTAACATGACTACATCATGCCAGCCAGCAAAACGCCAAATTATTAAGGTGGACCCTAAGGTTGCAAGCATATGACATGATAGTGCAGCACCATAGTGTGGGCAGCAATGCCAATACAGATGGACTCTCAAGACAGACTATGGCTTAAAGTGTACCCAGACAAGCCCATTTCTTTCAAGCAATGTTTTTCCAGGGTCACTTGAAAACTAGTGTGAGTCTTCAAAGAGGGGAACAGATGTGACATTGTGAGGTATTGCCAACTTTACCAGGAGAAGGTGAAGTGGGACAGTGCATATGTGACATATGCCAGCATGATTGGCTGAAGTTTTGTATATAATCTTATGTGATTTGACTGTCACATTGATTTGTACAGATGCATGTATTAAACATGTATCTGTAAAGGTTGCTTATGCTCAAAATGCTGCAACAGAATCTTAACAGAGTTCCAGAGTCAGGTGACTAGATATGATGGCATTCTATAACCAGCTGAAGGATGGAACTTTGGCAGCAGCAGTTTGTTTGTTTTTGTTTTTTTCTTTGGAACCTGATATAAAGGATCTATGCCAGTTATCACAGTTCAGTTGTTCATTTGTTGAGTCAGTTCATTTAGTATTTAGTATGTCGTATTGCCTTGTGGAAGTGAGCATCTCAGTAGTACATATTGCCTTGTGATACTAATTGAGTTAACTATGAAGAGTTTCTCTTTAGTTAGGAAACATACAGTGAGATTAGTTTAGTATTATATTTTTCTGCATCTGTGAGATTCTATCTGCCTGTATCATTTTTTTATATTTCCTGTGACTGAAAACTCCATTGTGTATTGTAACTAAATATTATGTATTCTGCTGTTCTCAAGTCAAGTCATGTCAAGTAAAACTTTATTGTCATTCAGACCATATAGCAAATGCACAGATGAACAAAATTAAGTTTCTCCAAGCTCATGTACAACATATACAAACACAGAACCAAATATACATAAGCTATTGTATAACATATACAAGCTTAAACACAGAGCCAATAAACATAAACAAAGAGTCAGAGGCACACAGCTTCCATGATAGTGACTAACTCATCTCCAACCAACAACAATTTGAGTCCCAGTCTGGTCCCCTCTGAAAAAAGAAAAGTTCCGATGGATTAATCAAATCTGGTAGACAGACAAAAGCTGGGATACCACTACTACAGTATGGCAAACTGCCACCACATGAAGGCCTGAACTGCCCTTGTCAGATCAACAGTCACCTCCCAATCTTCACCATCCACACCGCCACATTGCCACTAGTTCCATCCAGTACCACCAATTCCATCTCTAACACCATCTCCAACACAACAATCTTCCAATCCAACAAATCCAATCCAGAATTCACAATCAGCATCTCCATCTTCACTCACCGCACTTTCCAAGGCCTAAACCTACATGACCAGACCAATGACCACCAACAAAAACAAAGCAAATAGAACACTCTGAACCATCCAGCAGCTTATCAACTTAGATATCATGGCTGCATCCCATCACACACCCAACCGGCTATTTTATTATCCACTATTAAATATTTTTATACCTTTTCATTGCGGCGGGTCTTTTAGAGAATACTTTTAACACCTTGAGAATACCTGTACTTATTTTAGTGACACTGTGGCCACTCTGGAAAGTCTTATTGTTTCAGTCACACCCTTACCATTTATACCAGTATTAGTTTGATACAGTGTAATTGGTTACCCATTGTAAGAGCCTCAGAGTAGCTGGCTGGTGGCAGCAATCTACCTTGTAGTCTGGATAAAGGGGACACATCTGGTGAATCTGTATCAGCCTTTCCCAGGTGTGTGTGTGTATATGTGTGAGAAAAATCAGATATTCAAGTGTGTGTGTGTGTGTGTCAGATACTTGGAACTGGGACACAGTGCTCCAAGGTGTGTCTTGTCTGGGATCTGAGAGACAAAGAGTCCAGTTCATTGGAGCATGTTCCCTGTGTGCTCTTGGGGGAAATTGTGTTTGATGCAGAGAGCTGCATTTAAAATACTATGTAAATCCATTCCTATTTATAGAAGCTATCCTCTCACCAGTGTCAGTGGTGAGGACTGGGACTCTTTGATTACTGGCCCAGGTAGAGCGGGTACATCACAATCACATGTGTAGCAGAGGTGCCAAACACTAAATCTCTTTCAAAGGTAGAATTTACAATCTCACTTATAACATTATCTGGGAAGTTCCGAAAATGCAGCCATGCAATACTCCTAAAAACAATACAAGTAGCCATGGCCCTGGAAGAACTATCAAAATATCAACAGGGTCATACACAAGCTGTAAACAATGAGTAGTGACCTTAGTGACCTGTGCAATAGAAGAAAGTAAGTTGTTTAGAGCAGATTTTCCTCACAAGAAGAAACTGCAGATAAATCATCCCTCATACTTTTACAATTTTTCAGAACAAATTTTAAGATATGAGCCTGACGATTCAAAATTCCGAAAATCAAAGTTGCAGAAATATACACTTTTTTCCTGTACCTATCAATAGTTTTCCTATCCTTACCAGAAAGAATAGGATTGGAATTAAGTAAGTGCGTAGCAGCAGTGGGATCAACTAAAGCTACAGCTGCTGGGAATAGTGTATAAACATTTAAAAGACTGAGGAACATTATACATCCTGTCTGCCTTTTTAGAGGCAGGTGGCTGACTATCAAGAAAACTGTAGGCATTAACACACATCCTGTAAAGCAGTCAAAATAGGGTGAACGGATGTAGGATATGGAAAATATTTTTTTATCAACTTATAGTATTTTCTGAGGGACTGAGAAACCTCACTCTTCTCCCATTGAAAACATTGCCACATTCTAGCAATAGTCTCAGTGAAAGAGAAATCTCCACAAAAGAATCAGAAAATGAGCTCTCCTCTCAGTCTAAATAAGAAATCTGAGAAAAAAAAAACTATGTCTCTGTCCCTGCATCTGCCTGTTCAGATTCAGAATCTTAAATCTCATCAGGAAAAGAGGAATCCTTTCTTTTACCAGAACCTACTTTACAAGAAGGATCAATAGCCTGGACTAAACCATGAGCCTACTCCTATCCAAAGAAATTTGAAAAGGAGTAGAGACATAGTTGGCTTTCTGTTTCTTTTTGGCAGAAAAAAATGGTGCCAACGTGTTACTAATGGCAGCAGCAGATTCCCGAGGGATTAGCACGGCATTCTGACACAACAGAGAAGCCTTCTCTGTTCCTTCTCTCAGGAATGTGGAGTGGCTTTCCCTTTTCTATTCTGGGGACCCCAAAAACCACTGAGGATGTGGCTAACTCCTGGTCTGTAGTGGCTGTAGGTGTTACACCAGAGGGATCTCGTGTAAAACGTGAGTAGTGTGAGGTTCAACAAATAGTCACAGCACAGTGACCCACCTCAGGCTGAGAAAAACACCGATTATGTTTTCCTTTTTGTGGATAGAAGAATGGCTGACCATGGCACCGGTAGTCTGTTCTATGGTCAGACTGAAAATGGTGCCTCTTTCCCATGGTAGACAAGCAGCAGTTGCTGATATACACTACCACTCTACAAATGTTACTTGTTACTTGACAGAAAAACACAGTAAAAAAACACTTTAAAACACTAGTCAGCCCCAGAAAAGTAAAATAAACACAATTTCTTCACAAAAAATGTTATCAGTTACTGTATACCACTTTTAAACTGACACAAAAAATGAGTACTCTGTTTAAATGTACATTACGGTCTCATGACAGTCCAATAAAACACAACAACCCCTCACTTTAAAATAACTTTCCTGAAGAGGAAAGTTATAAAATATCAACAAAAAGTTAAGAAAGTGGATTTTTTCCGCCAAAGAGAACTTACCTGCCTAGTAAAGGAAAGCACAAGCCTCCTGTCGATCCGCAGAAGCCTCAGAGGAGTGCACTCTGGCAGCAGTAAAGTGCCTAGTAAAGGAAAGCACAAGCCTCCTGCCGATCTGCAGAAGCCTCAGAGGAGTGCGCCCTCTGGCAGCAGTAAAGTGCCTAGTAAAGGAAAGCACAAGCCTCCTGCCGATCTGCAGAAGCCTCAGAGGAGTGCACCCTCTGGCAGCAGTAAAGTGCCTAGTAAAGGAAAGCACAAGCCTCCTGTCGATCCGCAGAAGCCTCAGAGGAGTGCACCCGCTGGCAGCAGTAAAGTGCCTAGTAAAGGAAAGCACAAGCCTCCTGTCGATCCGCAGAAGCCTCAGAGGAGTGCGCCCTCTGGCAGCAGTAAAGTGCCTAGTAAAGGAAAGCACAAGCCTCCTGTCGATCCACAGAAGCCTCAGAGGAGTGCACCCGCTGGCAGCAGTAAAGTGCCTAGTAAAGGAAAGCACAAGCCTCCTGTCGATCTACAGAAACGTCAAAGTGCACTCTGGCAGCAGTAAAGCTCTGAAGGGCTTTCCCCACAGACGTCTTTATGTCAGCTGCTCAAGCTGCCTGACGACTTGGGCTTCTGGAAGGTGCCTCGAAGCTTTGGAAGTTGAGTAGCAGTTATAGCCTTGGCAGGATATAACCCATATAGCTAAGGCTACTACTGCAGCAGTGATCAATATGATGAACACCTACATGTACTTCTGTAGAGGTTGTTTTGTCAATTTTCTTTTTCTTTTTTTACTGTACAAACACTCTGCAATTTATATAATTTGTTGGCCTGAGACAGGCTATCTTGAGGATATCAAATAAATGCAGTTGATGTATGCAAAATATGTGATTTTAAAGGGCTAGAAGCTCTTTTTAGGAAAAAAAAACATAACATTTAGTTTATCTTTATCTATTGGTGATGGTAATGGAAGGATTTATTATAGGTATCAGCTGCCTGGTTATGGGTAACAAAGTTTTATAAAATAAGGATGAAAGTTATCAGCATGCATAGATATAGATCAAGAAAAGCCAAGTGTGAGGCTCTAAAAGATTTGCCTGGACCATTTAGTAAGATAAAATTTAACTAATTACATCTGCAATTACTGGCTAAGAATATTGTGCAGTAAGAAAGGGTCATGACATATTATTCCGGAAAGTCACTCTGATATATTATTTAACTACATGACTGTATATATATTTCTTATGCATAAACTGCACATTTTCTTCTACTTTTTTCTCTTCACATGTCCTACCAGCTAACTACTATAACCATATTGTGCTCTGACCAGAAAAGAAATGTGGAGATGCCATTGATGTTCAGAACTATGCAGGTGCAAAACCAGCATTGTGAGCTGAATCTGTGAGCTACCATGGGGGAGCAAAGGTTAGTCTTAGTCAGAAAGTTTTAATGATTGCTTAGATTATGGTCTTCTATGACTGTCTCTTACCCTGTGGGGAACGATTGACATATTAAGTCATGGAAGCGTTGATTGTTAGTAGGCAGTGCAGGTAAAAACAGGATATTAAAAAGCCTAAAGAGTACAGAGAGTCTTGTAATTTACCAAGTCAAAAGTTTTGGTAAGGCTATTGCTTTGCAATAAGACTGAAAAAGCCTTGCCTCAGTAAATTTGCAAATCATTATTTTTTATTTTATTTTAAAATGAAAAAGAACAGGTTGCTGTAATTTCCTCCACTATATTTATTTTCCTTCTTATAGTAGTATAAAAGTGACTAAGTTGTCAGCTTGCAGTGCCAGAAAAGATCTGATATTTGGTTGTTCACATCAGAATGCATGTTTTATCACATAAGGCAATCATGAAGTTGCATCTAGTTTTTCCTTTAAGTTGGCTGACTATATCGCATGTCAGCAGACATTACCTAGAAAGTAGAGAGGGCACAATCTGAACAATTACTCTGATGCAGAAACTATAGAAGGGCAGAGCTGGAAATAAGCCCCTAATCACCAAGGCAGCTATACCTAATAAACCGGGCAGGTAAGGATTAGAAGCAGTGTTTGTATCTTTTTTTTTCACACACCCATGAATTCTCTAAAGGCTTGTTTGGTGTGTCACATGACTTCTGTTTGTCTGAAATGTTCTCACCTGCGCAGACCTCGAGGCACTTCTGTGCTGGCTGAAACACAGAAACCCAGCAGCCAGCAAACATAACAAATGAAATCTACACCACTGGCTATCTGCAAAATCACAGGGGAGAGGCCCTTCCACTCTTATGAAGCATCTCAGCTTGTTCAGACAAAATTTAACTCTGTATTCACAGGAGAATGTGGTAAAGTAAAAGCAAAAGATGCCATCAATGTTGATACTGAAAGCCAAAACAGAGCATAAAATAATATGCTATAAAGAAAACTATGCAGTTAAAACAAACCTCAGAAACAGAAGCAACTTTTTAATCAATTAGCTGAAGTTACATTAACAGAAACTATGGCATTTGATGATTATTGTACGAGAAAATTACGAATTACGGATACAATTGCTGCCTTACAGATACCATTGCTGTCTTTAGGCATGAGGCCAAATTGCATGGCATGTTAAAGCATTGCTTCAGAGACATTTGACCTCAATAGGTGTTTAGATTTGTTGTCAGGCTGGCCCAATTATAGCATCCGTATATCGTTGTTAGAACGTAAAGAATATGCCATGGGAGCTGCAGCTTTGTTTACGTCCTAACGCTTTCCTGTGTGCATTTTCACTGCTGCCGCATGTTGTTTATTTATGATAATTGTACAAATTTGTTTATTTAAGTATTGGTAACTTGAAAATGAAACCTTGAACTAATGCCAGTTTCCAACAACAAATAAGAGAAAGTCACAGGTTCTGCTTTTATGACGTAATAATTAATCCAGAGATTTGAGACAGTGCTAGAAATGCAACCTGTATTCCTCTGGTGCTCTAACAGGACAACCTAGTGGTTCCACCATGGATATTTTTTATCACCTGTTTTTAGCCATCCTATTCACCACCCCCTTATTGGTCCTTTTAGTGCCTTCATCGTGAGTATGAGTACCTAATGCATGGGGGGGTGATTGGTGGTGGGCCATCATCTGAGATACCGTTGATTTTTCTTGTATGCCCTTTTTGTTCTTCCCTGTAGGGCAGCAGCCTGTGTACAAAGTCCGCTACACTAGTCATACAGAATCAAGCTTCATCAGAATGAAGCGCTGTATGTACCATGCCAAGCTGACACCGCCAAATCCCTGACCGATGGGCTGCACTCCTACCTACTGCCCAAGGTTGTCACTTACTGCAGGCTTAACCAAGCTTAATCCAGTAATCCTCACCTGAGATGGCAAGTCAACCTCTACCTACTGATTCCTACTCCCCAGCTAGCTCTACTGGCATCTAGAACAAAGAATCAAACTCGGGTCACCAGGACTGCAGTCAGAACACCATTATTCTTTGCCATACAGGCTTTTCCACTGGAGCTGGGTTTGATTATGTTACATCTGCTTGTACATTATGTGATTCCAGCACATAGCTTTGCTTCCCCCAATGTTTCTACAAGACCTTGAAAGTCACTATTTGTATGAAATGGATTTATTCCGCGGCCATGCAACTAAACAAGCATCTGTGAGTGATGAGTATATCATTAATCAAACCTAAAATTATCGATATGATACTGGTCCAGTGGCAGAAAGCAGACTGTTCACATATGGATCCAGCTGCTTAAGTTCAGAAAATGACAGTGTAGGTTAGCAGTAAGCCAGAAGGGAGCAGACTGAAGGAGTCGAGGCATCCTAAGTATTTCTGCAGTCAGTTTGTAGGCCTGCAATATAGATTTCTGGAGGATATCAAGAGTATTCCTACTTGGTCATCCTACATATGCTTAGAGTTACATTCTGTCATGCTGGCAATTCATGTTGATTATGTTCATAGTATGACATGCTCATGACCCCAGGACCATCCTTATATGGGAGCATGGGCTGAAACTGTTATAGGATCATATAGGAGGTTACTAGGCTATTGGCCTTAGGGCCTTTACAAGCCTAACCATGATGTACCCTAGTTCTTTATAGAGGAAAATATATAATCTATATTTGCAAAATTAATCTAAGGTCAACACTGGCTGCCCCTGTCCAAGAGGGACCCCCAGGGTTAATTTATGGTTTCCTATCCAGTTGTCTAAGTTATGCTTAAATAGGGTAATTGAGGAGCTCTGTTTAATGTGAACTGAAAGTTTGTTCCAGAGGAGTGGCAGCCTCTGGCAGACATATCTGTATCAACAGCATGTCCTGTTAATGTCACAGGCAAGGTTAAGGTCCCTAGAGTGAGTGAGCCATGTCCCTTCTGATTTGTGGATATGGAGCATTTCTATTAAAGCAGGGTCCGAGACTGCTCTGTAGGCCAGGCACAAGTTGGCTCTAAGCAGTCTATATGATACATAATACAATAACAGGGCCTTCAGTCTGTCCATGTAGGTCATGCATTGAAGGCCCTGAATTTTCTTCATTTGAAACCACTGAGGTCTCTCCAGATGCTACACGTGTTTGGTGAGGAACATATTGAAGGGATCATTGTACTCTATTATTGGTCTGATAAGGGATGAGTACCAGGGTGTTGTAACCTTCTTTGCTTTGGATGCTATGCCCTTACTTATGAGATATTCAACATAGAAGACCTTCCTTACCACTGTGGGCACATGATGATTTAAGTTAAGGTTGCTTTCAACCTGCGTTCCCAGATCTCTCATCACGGGGCTTGCACTTACGGGGGTATTATTAATATTGTAATTTGCAGTAACTTCTTTGCTGAAGAGGATGATAATGCATTTTTGCAATAAGTTTAAGTCTGTGGCTTTGGCACCAATCATTTCTCATTGTAAGCCTGTTCTGTAGTATGTTGACATCATTGGGGTAATCGATGAATTGTACCCATTTTGCATTCATCGATGAACTTTGTAAGTCACAGACCATCTATTTTCACTTGGATTTCTGAGAAATAGAGACCAAACAGTAGGGGATCTAGCACAGATCCTTGTGGAACACCACTGGTAACAAGTCTGCTGGTAGAGGTGGCATCCCCAACTTTGACTGTATATATGCTGGTGGGGTTAATCCCCAGCTGGGTGAGTTTCTGAATGATGCCTGAGTGTGGGACTGTGTCAAAAGCCTTGGCTAAGTCAGGATAGGCAGCATGTACTGTTTTGCCTTCATTCAGGGCTTTGGTGACACTCTCAAAGAAGTCCACCAAGTTTAACATGCATGATCTGCCCTTAACGAAACCAAACTTGATTGGATCAAGAGTTTGAAGGTCTCCTATAGCCTTGTTGATAAGGTGCATGATGATTCTCTCTATGGCCTTATAGAGATGGCTGGTTAGACTTATGGGTCTATAGTTCCCAGGGTCAGTTGAGGGGCACCTTTTGTAAAAGGGGATTATGGTTGCTGTTTTGCACTCAGCTGGAATAAAGTCAGTACTTAGACTTTGGTTGAAGAGCGTGCCCAGTGGTTCTGCAAACTCCTGTTTTAGACCATTTAGTAAGCAGCTGAGGATGTTATCTGGTCACACAAAGGCTGTGTTTTTGGCTTTGGAGAGTGCAGTTATGATCTGCTCTTTGGAGGTACTAGGTAGGGGACTGGTGACAGGTATGCTCTGGGGTACAATTGGTGGGGACAGGGGGTGAAGTTTTTGCCAAACCTGTCTGCCAGCAGGTTTGCAATGTCCTCAGGTTCAGTATGAGTGGTACTGTCTACTATTTCAGCACAAAGCTGCCCTTACCTTTTAGATTTCGGACATAGCTAAAGGATGCCTTGTGATTATCCTTAGCTAGGGATGCTATTTTAGTTTTGTTATTAGCTTTAGAAGACTTTACAAGATGTCTAATTTGCTTGTTCAAGCTGTGAGGAGTTTCCCTCCTCTGCTGAGACTGTTCCCTCTTGTTCTTTGACAGTTTCTTTCTCTTGTTGTATAGCCTATTTATGCTAGATGTCCACCAGGGTGGCTTGTTTTTCTGTGAGGACCTTGTTTTGATCTGTTCTGATATGGCTGCATCTATACATTTGTATAGGTGTTTATACAGGGCATTTGTGAGCACCTCTGTATAGGAGACATTGCTGCCAGTGGTGGCAGAAGGGTTTCAAATGATTTATGCCACCAATTAGGAAGCTATAGTTTGCTTTGGATAAATTTTTCAACCTTTTTGCTCCTGGGGGGCAGGTACGATTGTTACCTTGAAAGAGACTGATTTATGATTGCATTTTACCAGGGAGGGTCCCACACATGGGGTGGCGTAGTGATCCCCCATGGTGGTGAGGACTAGTTCAATGACATTAGAGCCCCTTGTGAGGTTGCAGGCTATCTGTTCAGAGCATTTGTGTTCACAAAGTCCAGAAATCTTAGAGCGAGGATGTTTGTCTTAACAGTTTGTGTTTATATTGTTTGAGTTTCTCTTTCTGTTCTCTCTAAAATACCTCCAGGTATCTTTTGTGTACTAAACACCATATTTGGTAATTTTTATTATTATTTTTTTTTCTCTCCACAGCTGTCAGCCAAGTTTGTCTTTTTCCTCTCCATACTGATAGCGTACTGTTAAAAGTCCTGCATGCTGCATTAAACGGTTGCAATGAAAATCACTCATCACACAGCTGTGTTCTCTTACCTTGCAGTGTCTCTTTATCTGTAAAGTATGTTGGCTTAGTTTTTACATTTTACAAAATACTTATTTAAGGCATTATCTACTGTACTCTCTAGCAAGTTGGTATGCTGTAAAGTAGCTTGGCAGCAAGGACCCCCCTATTTCTTAATAGACTGCCTGTTAGTTTCAACAAACTTATGTCAATTAAATGCTGGACTCCTTATCCTGTTTTAAGATATTTCTTACCCAGCCTGCTCTAAGATGTTTCTTACCTGATAGTACTACACAACAAAACCTATTTTTCTTACTATTAACAGTACATAGCCTTATTCTGTTAAGAGTTTACTGATTGTTTCTGGACTGTGCTTGACTATGGGCTTGGCTCCCCACTCCGTTCACCCTCGCTTCACTCGGGCTCACTTCATTATTCTCCTACCCCCATTCCCACCCACACCATATAATTTCCTTTATAGCTAACTACTTTGCACATCCCACAACAGACACCCCCCTTCCTATCTTTCACTCCATAATAGTCTATACCTCAACCCTCTTGCTGCTACAACAAAATATTCTAACTTCACCCCCCTACTGGTACTAGCTGGTATACACTAGTATCCCCTATCTAATAGACCAACAAACTATACCCCCGTGCATTTTATTAACTAAAAACACCCTACAATATGTACTCCTCCAAGAGTAAAATCTATGCATTTCTAACTACATCCATCCTATTACTGCCTGTCCTACTCCTCCTTCTTATACTCACATCACTTAACATCCACTTATACCCCCAACATTATCTCCCCTAAAAACCCAGAGCCATATAAATAATCACCAAACTTTCTACATTTTTCCATCTATCTTCTCATTAAATACTCCCTTACCAGAAATACACTTACCTAACACCCAACTCACCCCCACCAAACACAAAACCAAATACCACACCCCCACTGCTAATATGCTCAAACTCATCTACCTCCACAAAAACATTCTCTTATCTGGAGACATCCAACCCAACCCTGGTCCAACACACCCCACTGCTAGCCCTCCTAACCCCAAAGTCAATAATCTCCCAAAGAAACATTTTTCCTTCTATTCAAGAAACACTAGGAGTATTCTGAACAAAGTAAGTGATCTACATACTTGGATCTCCCACAATACTCCAGATATCCTTGTTCTGACTGAAACCTGGTTGAAATCCCAACACCAAGACATACAGATATTGCCCTCTGGCTATAGCATACACCATCTAGATTGACCAAAAAGGAAAGATGGAGGCGTTGCTATCCTACACTCTAACCACCTTACCATTTCTAACTCTACTTTTACATTCCAAGCCTTCTCCTCAGCCGAAATTTTATCTGTAAACCTAAATATTAATAGCCATTCCACTATCACCATTGTAGCAATTTACATTCCATCAGGTGATAACATCCCCCTACTGGAAAAATATGCTTGCTTATATCTCCCAACACAACCCAAATTAAACTATCATTCTTGGGGATGTCAACATTGACTGGCTATCTCTCTCCTCTCAGAACTCCCCACAACACCTTAATCTCTATGGCTTTACTCAACTTATCTCTGATCCCACTTATTTCAATAACTCCCATGCAGCCTCATCTCTGCTTGCCTGGATTCTTGTCTCACACCCTTCCAAAAATACCATACCCTGAAACACTACCAAATTCCCTAAGTGATCACTGCCCAATAAAAATACTCAGATACACATCCCATCAAGTTAAACCTCAAAGGTTTATCAGAAACTGAAAACTAACAAACTTTAATCCTGAAACTCTCAAATCTTTATTATCAAATGTGAACTGGAATCCCTTAAAATTACTCCCCTTCGATGAAGCTGTCTACTTTTTAACTCCACTTTCCTTAGTATTTTAAATTTTCTGGCACCCTTTAGAACAGTCCACATAAAGTCTAACATATCCCGGTGGCTAAACATAAACACTCGTGCACTACTAAAAAAAAAAGACAGAGCATCAAAATTTGGACTAAAACTAAACATCAACCAGACCTCCAAAAATATAAAGAACTTAGAAATCTTGCAAAAAGTCACATAAATAAAGATAAGAAAAACTTCTATAATAATCCTTCTACCTTTAAATCCAACCCTAAAAATTCTGGCACTCTGTAAATCAAATACTACACCCAGGTGCACTAGTCTCCCCTAACCCTCATCCTGACAAAACACATGAGGAAACTGTCTCCATATTCAATAACTACTTTATAGACTCAATATCCAAATTACTAAATCAAGACACAAACCATCCCACCAATAGTAATAGACCTAATAGCTCAAACTCTTCCATCAATTATAGCTGGAATTATAGCTACTCACTAAACTAGGTATAAATCCCTACATCACAAGATGGGTTGCCAACTGGCACACTATCAGAACCCACACTGTAAAAGTTGCAGACTCCAAATCTGACTTCAAACCAGTGACAAGTGGAGTACCACAGGGTTCAGACTCGGGACCTTTCCTGTTTGTTATCTACTTCTCTGAAGTACAGGCTGACACAGAAGGCCTCTGGCTAATGAAGGTCGCAGATGACTGCAAACCAGGAGCCATAGTAAAGTCCCCAAATGATGTGGGCATCCTACAATACGGCCTCACTGAGATAGATGCCTGGTGTCAGAGGCATGGCCTCAAGCTCAATGCCAAAAACTGCATTGTCATCCCCCTTTGGTAAAAACTCTGTACCCATGAACTACCACATAAACGACAGTCTACTTAACACCAAATGTGTGATAAGAGACCTTGGGACCCAGGTGGACAGTAGTCTCTCCTTTGATAATCACATCAACACAGTAGTCAGGAAATCCTTCTATATGGCACACCTCATCACAAAAGAGTTCTCATCCAGGAAAAAAGAGGTCATTATTCCCCTCTAGTCGGCATTCATTAGACCCATTATAGAGTACAATGCCCCTTTTGGAATGTACCTCACAAGACATCTGCAGTAGCTGGAAAGTCCACAGAAGTACCTCACAAAGAGGATTACTGGCCTCAAACAAATGCCCTACACTGACCGTCTCAAAAAACTCCAGCTTTACTCTGCAGCATATCGCCTACTCCAAGGAGATCTCTGCCTAACATATAAAGCTATATTAAACCCAGAGCTGTTGGACATGCTACACCTAAAGAAATCCCAATCCCTCCAAGCTACATGTTCTAGGGACCTACACCTTGTCACCACAATAAACAGGACATGCTGGAAGGATAGATTCCTGTCCCAGAGACTTCCAATACTCTGGAACAAGCTACCCATCTATGTCAAGCAAAGTTCCTCATTAGCACTCTTCAAGAAAAATCTTGATGAGTGGATGGGAAATAAGAACTACATCCCAGGGATCACTTCTGTGGCTCTGCTCGACAGGGGCACAGGAAATTAACTTTCTTTGGTGGTGTAAGCCAGGAAACCTTGTTGGCTAGGCTTACTTAGGCCCTTGGGCCGATAGCCTAGTACCTACCTATGAACCTATGAACCTAATAGTAACCCTACCACTACCTTCTCCCTCAAACCTGTCTCCACTAACTATATTAAAACTCTACTATCTAAATTAAAATCTTGCTCCACATCTGTAGACAACATTCCCTCTGCATTCCTTCAGACTGCTGCTGATGTTCTTGCTTTCCCAGTTTCTATTCTGATGAACCGCTCTATCATGGAATCCACATTCCTTTCCATCTGGAAGCAATTTTACACCCTTCCAATACACAAAGGAGGAAACTCCATAGATATAATTAATTTTGGACCCATAGCCATACTCTCACCACTCTCCAAAATTCTGGAAAAATGTATACACGATCAAGTCTTACACTACCTTTTGCAAGAAAATCTACTCCCACCTACCCAATATGGCTTTCGTTCCATGCAGAGCACTACTACAGCTCTCCTGTCTTTCCTAAACTCTGTATCACTAGCTAGAGACAGTAACAAACTTATTTCCTGTCTCTTCATTGACCTCTTTAAAGCCTTTGATGCAGTCTCTCATAAACTCCTTCTCCTTAAACTAGCAAACTTACACTTCTCTCCATCCGCCATATCTTGGTTTAACAGCTAGCTCTCTGATAGACTCCAATCAGTTAAATGGCTCTCAGCTTTCTCCCCTCTTCTTCCAGTTAAAACGGGTGTCCCACAAGACTAAATCCTTGGGCCACTTCTTTTTAACATCTTTACCAACCTTCTCTCCTCTTCCTGTCCTGGATCCTCACTGATACAATACGCAGATGATTCTACACTTATCACTATTGCCAAATCACCAACTCAACTAAAATCACACACACAGTCCTCTTTTAACTCTGTAGAAAACTGACTATCTGAAAATCAACTTATCCTTAATCCAAAGAAACCAAATTACTACTCTTTCTCCCTAAAAACCTTAACCACATAAAGTCTTCCTTCTCCATACTGTTGCACAATAATACTCAAATACAGGTGGACACCAGTACAAAACTCTTAGATGTTACTATTGATGATAGACTAACCTTTGATTTACATGTCAATAACTGTATCCGAAAAACATATCTCAAGCTAGGTATCCTGTATAGAAACAAAAAATATCTTAC
Organism: Protopterus annectens; assembly: GCF_019279795.1. Lineage (NCBI taxonomy): Eukaryota > Metazoa > Chordata > Ceratodontiformes > Protopteridae > Protopterus > Protopterus annectens. The sequence continues at coordinate 530,293,310 of NC_056742.1, read as the reverse complement.
CAAAACAAAAAAACTAACCCTTTCGAATGCCTACCTCTTACCCACTTTACTCTATAGCTCCCAAATTCTCACCAGCCTCAACAATGGACTACTAAACAAGTTAGAAACAACTTATAACAAGATTGCCAGATTTGCTGCCCAAAATTCATACAAATCCCATCACTGTCGCTCACTAAAAGAACTAAATTGGTTAGAATTACCTAACCTGCTTCGGTATAATCAGTTTCTGATTATTCATTCCATTCTCTACAAACCCTCTTTCTGTCCAACTATCTCATCTCTAATCCCTCATTACCTACCCACTAGATTACTCCGCATTTCTGAACAAGGCCTACTAAAAATCTACAAACTAAGGACCAAAATGGATTACCTAGTCTATAGCTTTAACCCTTCCAAGGCCTGGAATAGGCTACCACTAGATATAAGACCCCTTGAACATGCCAATCAATTCAAAACCGCTACAAAAAATACTTCATGAAAAATGGCCTTGCCAATGTAATTATACCCTGTAAATACTCCCCTATAACCTTCTATTTCCCTTCTCTCTTCCTTCCCTTCAATAAACAAACTTACTACTTTATCTTCTCCTCTTAGTACATCACTGTACAAACATAACTAGTAAAATATTTCAGCTATGTAACTATTGCACTATTATGTATATAATATGTAATTATGAATGTATCCCTCTGATGAATGCATTTCTATATGTATTTCACTTACCACACTGTAATGTATGACACTGTAATGCAATAATGTGTGGTATTGATGAATGTATTCTATATGTATTCAATATGTAAAATTTCTATTTTTCTGTTGGAGCTTTTCTCCTCAGGCCTCTGCTGAAAACGAGCAGTTGTAGCCCAGTCGGACAAACCCGGTCAACAAATATAAAATAAATAAAATATGTGTTTTCCAACCAATGAAAGGATAGTTAAAGTCACCCATAACCAGGGTTTTGGCTGTATTGTGAGTGACTCAAGTAAGTAGGTGGTGTGGTTTTTTGGGTTCATGATGGGGACCAATAGTTAATGATGATGATGTGGATGGGGTTCTGTTTTTGGGGTTCATGATGGGGACCAATAGTTAATGATGATGATGTGGATAGGGTTCTGTTTTTGGGGTTCATGATGGAGACCAATACTTAATGATGATGATGTGCATGGGGTTCTGTTTTTGGGGTTCATGATGGGGACCAATAGGTAATGATGATGATGTGGATGGGGTTCTGTTTTTGGGGTTCATGATGGGGACCAATAGTTAATGATGATGATTTGGATGGGGTTCTTTTTTTGGGGTTCATGGTGGGGACCAATAGTTAATGATGATGATGTGGATGGGGTTCTGTTTTTGGGGTTCATGATGGGGACCAATAGTTAATGATGATGATGTGCATGGGGTTCTGTTTTTGGGGTTCATGATGGGGACCAATAGGTAATGATGATGATGTGGATAGGGTTCTTTCCGACAGTTAGTTGGACTGGGAGTAACTCTAGGGAGTTGTACTGTTTGACCAGTCTTGAGGTATATTTGTCTTTAATGACGATGGATGCCCCTCTTCTTTTGGTTCTTTCACGTTCATTTTGCAGTCTGAGCATGTGGAAGGCATTGTAGCCTTGCATGGCAGGATTACTCTCTGCGGCCTTGAGCTATGTCTCTGTGCCTGCACAGACATCGGCATCTTCCAGAGTAAGGAGTGTCTCCAGTGAGTGCAGCTTCTGATTTAAACTCCTAGCATTAAACAGCATAACCTTAAGTTTGTCTCTAGAGGATAATTTTACATCAAGAATTTTGTTCTTATGACATTGCAAAAAAGGAAAAAAAGAAAAGCCCTGCAAGTAGGATCCAAGTGCACGGCAAAACAAACAAGTAACTGAAACTCATCCAATATTGAATGTATTATCATACTTATGTTTTATTACCATATTTGCTATTTGGGTCATCTATTTTTTACTTGTTATTTCTTATTTTCTAGTTTGTATTTTTCCTTCCAGTTTTTCTTACAGGCAGTATTATGGGCATGCCTAAAATCATTTGGAAGCACATCATTGGTCTATGGACCTTATTTAAACCTGCATTTGTGCATCATTTCCTGTTTGTACTTTTCTTGTTCCACTGAGGAAAGCCATGTTAGGCTGAAACCGGTCTGGATTATTGAATTGTTCAATATGTATTAAAACACTTAAGTTTTACCTTAGTGTTGCTGTAGGTTTGTTGCTGATATATACTGAGTTTTGTGCTGGCATTTTTTCAGTTTCTTATGACATTGCCTAACAAAAGGCACTATGGTGGAGGCAAGCACCTTTACCAGTAACCAAAAACCAAGAGGTGACAGGTGAAGACCATCCCTGGCAACACAGCATAGTCTGTCGACCATATCACCCTAGGCTGACAGATGCTGGATCATCCCTGGATTGGCACGAGAAGCTAAGCCAATTGTCAATGTCAATCATTTTTTGATTGCATTGAGGCATCATCCTGGGTGAAGGTAGAATGATGCTTAGGGCTAGGGACATACCTGCCTGGGACATACAATCTGAAAGCTCAGTCATGTCTCTCTCCATATAGTCCAGTCAGGTAGGTCTCAAGTCATTCACTCCAACATGGACTATGACACTTGTTAAGAGACTTGAGTAAGTGTGTGATTTGGCCGATCCTGGCACCTGACAGGCAGCTGACCATGACCTTCTCCTTGTCCAGCTTGGTGAGGGGGACATCTGTATGTCTCACAATGGAGTCTCCTATGACCAAGACATTTGGTTTTGAGGTGTTATGCTTTAGAGGCTTATTGAGTGAGACACTGATACATGTATTTTTACGAGTAGTGGATTCTGTTGGGACTGTATTGTGTGCAGGTCTGTGTTTGTGAAGTCTCTGCTCTTTTGGTAAACTTCTAGTAAGTAACTCTGCATAGGTGAGTTTATGAGTTATGTGCTTGGTTTGTGGAAGAGGTGAAATGTGTGCGCTGACAATCTGCTTGATATCTGGTTTGTTATGTGATCTCGCCATACCCAGTAGAACCAAGATGCTCTCCTCCAAAAAAAGAAAGCCAATCTGGTGGTCCCCTGACATAAACAAATTCTACAACTGAAGGAGGAAACTGATGCAGAATAAGGTCCCAAGACAGGAAACAGTCCCTTATCAGCATCAACAAAAAGTTGAGATCCCTCATCAAATCCTCTAAAACTAGCTATGAAAACAGAATTGCAGCAGAAAATAAAGATAAACAAAAGGCCTTCTATAGTTATGTAAAGAATCTCCATGGCAATACCCAGATTTACTCTGAGCTACTGCACAATGGTACCTCCTATACTGAGCCAACAGATATTGCCAATATACTGGCCGACAGATTCAGTGCCAACTTTACCCCCCCAAAGGACCAATCACAATACCAGTAGATTGCCAGGCACCCAGTATTACTGCTACACAGTTTAAAACAGCACTGTCCAAGGCCAAGAATACAGCTTCTATGGGACCTGACAATATCCCTGCTTGTGTTCTACATGAACTACAGAGTGAACTAGCACCTTGCCTGTGTGTCCTGTTCAATCACAGGCTCACCTCAGGCTTTGTCCCTACCAAATAGCACATTGCTACAGTCATCCCTCTCCACAAAGGAGGAGTGACTACAGACCCTGGGAACTATTGCCCCATTAGCCTGATGAGTCTGATATGCCAAGCTATGGAATGCATCATCAGGGACCTAATAAACAAGGATATAGGGAATCTTCAAACTCTGGATCCCACACAATTTGGTTTTGTGAAGGGTAGATCATGTCTGCTCAACCTGGTTGACTTCTTTGAGTCAGTCACCAGAGCTGTGGATGAAGGCAAGGTGGTTTATACAGCCTACTTTGATCTAGCCAAGGCCTTTGATACCATTGCCTACTCAGGAATCATAGAAAAACTCACTAAGCTAGGCATCAATCCCTATATCACTAGGTGGATTGCAAACTGGCTCACAGATAGAACCTACAGTGTGAAAGTCGCTGACTCCAAGTTAGACTGCTGACCAGTCAAGAGTGGAGTCCCACAGGGTTCGGTCTTGGGTCCTCTTGTTTGGTATCTACTTCTCTGAAGTCCAGGCCAACACGATGGGACTCTGGCTGATAAGGTTCACAGACGATTGCAAGTTGGAGCTATTATTAACTCTCCAAGTGATGTTGACATCCTACAGAAAGGCCTCACTGAGACCAATGACTGGTGTCAGAACCATGGCCTTAAGCTCAATGTCAAAAAATGTATCGTCATCTCCTTTGGGAAAAACCCAGTTCCCATGAATTACCACATCGGTGGTAGTCCACTGAACACAGAAGGCATTATAAGAGATCTGGGAACACAGGTTGACAGCAACCTCTCTTTTGACCACCATATTGCCACTGTGGTTAGAAAGTCCTTCTTTGTGGCACATCTTATTACTAAGGGTTTTGCATCCAGGAAGAAAGAGGTCATTTTCTCCGTCTACTCTTCCCTCATTAGGCCAATCACTGAGTACAATGCCCCATTTGGCATGTACCTCACTAGACACCTGCAACAACCGGAGAGGCCACAAAAGTACTTTACAAAGAGGATCCTAGGCCTTAAACGCTTGTCCTATATGGGCAGACTCAAAAAAATCCAACTACTGTCTGTCTCATATTGTCTACTTAGAGGTGATCTCTGCTTGACTTACAAAGCCATGTCTGACCCAGCTCTGTTAGAAATGCTACATCTAAAGAAATCCCAATCCCTCCACAGCATACACTCTAGAGACCTCAACCTCATTACCACAATCAACGGAACATGCTGGAGGGACAGGTTCATAACACAGAGACTGCCCATGCTATGCAATAGACTTCTCATACATGTCAAACAGAGTACCTCACTGGGCCTCTTCAAGAGAAATCTGGATGAGTGGATGGGAAATAGAAAATTCACCCTGGGATCACTCCAGTGGCTCTACTTGACAGAGGCACTGGGAACTAAGGTCAGGTGTCATGATGCCAGGGTAATCCTATGGGCTAGGCTTGTAAAGGCTCCAGTGCCATTAGCCTAGTACACACATATGAACCCATGAATCTATGATTCCAGATTCATAGTGTAGATACATCTCTCAAATATTGTGTTTGTATGTTTTAGGAGTAATAGGTTGTCAGCATACATGAGGCAATTGCTACATTGCCTCAAGATGCCCATGTCAATCAGGGTGGCTAGAAAAATGGTGGAAAACTGTCCATCCATTATGACAGGTGTATTCTGTAATAAGCAGTAGAGAGTGGGCTAGATGGACCAGGATATGCAGTAGGACTAGTAAAATCAGCTAATTCACGAGGAGGTTTAGGAACAGAAACCTGAATCAACGCATCAAAATGCACAGCTGGGCTGCTCTCCAGGCACCAGTGAGCAACTGTGTTGTGCATTGAGAAGCAGGGAAACCTAGGAGGGGTTCCCTAGTAGCTGTCTAAAGAAAATTTGTCTTTCCAAGCATTTGCCATTTGCATCTATACACCACAGTGCCAGACCCCATTGCATGGTGCACAGCTACGTGCAAACATGATGCTTAAGTTCAAATGAATTTAAGCAGCTCTAACACAATCTACCAATAGAAAAGCCCCTCATAGAGCCTTTATTCCTGCAAACTGCAACTTAGTGCTCTAGTGATATCAAACAGGCTAGATTCAGCTAGTCTGAATCTAGCCTTTGCTACTGAAGGCAGATGAATAAAAAAAAAAAAACAAGTGCAGAATAAAATAGTAACAGCAGCAACAGTATAAAATGAAGCAACAGTACAGTGATAAACAGTACACAAGTGCGAGCAAAATGCTTAAATTCTACTTATGTTTAGAAGATTTCAGTGGATGCCTAACCAACTAACCAACATTACACTTTCTAGCACATTCCACACTCTAACTCTGAGTGCAAGCACTAATCTGCTTACTCCTCCATGTACGAGTCAATCGTACAGAACCTGGATTCTGTTTGATACTGGCATCACAGACAGATGCTTTCACTTTACAATAGCAGATCAAACTGCAATGCCAACATGAAAGTTGCTGCCATTTTGACTAATGTGCTTCATGCTAGAAAATGGCAGCTCTCACAACCACAGAAGTAGCTTTAGTGAGAACCTCTTCAGGGCCTTTGTGCAGCATGGCTTTCTGTTGTATCCAGCTGTTGTAAGCTCCATCCAGGATATCTACCAATAGAAAACTATAGCAAGTATACAAAACCCACTGGCAGGTAGGTTCATACCTTTTCTCGGGAAGGAGCTTGGGATTAGTTACCTCCTCTCAGGAAGTTGCGTGGGATTAGTGCTACCCTTTGCTTCTGTTGAGAGAAGGAGCAAAGTTTCTCTGATTTCTAGTTGGTGCACCTGAGATCTGCACTATCTCCATGTGTTGAAACAAACATTATCACCTCCAGTAATCAACCTCGAGCCCATAAGCACTACTCCTCCCTTCGGTCTGCATTAGTAAGCACCTGGAACCATGGATTTGCACTTTCCAGCTGTGTTTGTAGCCAGTTTATTTGAAATTGGCATTGTAAGATAATGTAGCACTTGTCTGATGTTTACTAACAACCACCTAAAATGTAAGCATACTGACAAAGTGCATGAGAAATGCAATTATACAGTGTTATTGGAAGCAACATTCTGACATAAAGTCACTACAAACACGTCAGTAACACATAACACCACACTATACCTGTCACACACAATACAGACCAAACACATAGACTCTATATATGCTGAGTCTCTTAAAAACAACCTACTTAAATCATAAAGGCCTCCTAAAGAAACAAGTAACCTTAGACACCTCACAACCACTCAGTTCAGGCAGCACCCACCATGAAACATGCATCTAAGGCTCACAGTGTCTCATCTCAAAACCCCATAAGCCAAACGTCCATTGGTGACACCATAGTGAGACATACTGACACACAGAATGAGTAAGGAGAGTGTCAAAGTTAGTAGCCTTTTGGGTGCCACAATTTGCCACATCACACATGCACTCAAGTCCTTACACCACAAGTGCACATATAACACATAGTACACAGGGAGTAAATGACTACAGAAATTCCTCCCTAAACTATATGAAGGGAGACATGATGGAGCTCTCAGAATTTGTGACCGAGGCAGGTAGGAATCTAGCTTTGAGCTGCATTTTACCATCACTAAGAATGGCAATGCAATAGAACAAAAGATTATTAACTTCAATAATTGGCTTAGCTTCAGATGTTTTCAAAGGAAATTCCAATATACATGGTAGACAGTCCTAACTGTTTTGTCGGTGATGACCTCCACCTATCTGCCCAAGACTTTTGTATATTGCTAAAGGGTCTATATTAGAATCTCAAAGTTACAGAACATGGAATACCATATGGTCGACAACATATGATCGAAGTTCCGTAACTTCGAAAACAAAAAAAAAAATTAAACAAGAAAAACTTACCCTGATGGGTTAAAGAAGGGGGGCAAGCCCCCCTGCACCCCCCACACCCCCGCTACTTAAATATACCAACTCCAAGACCACACTACATTGAAGTAAATGGAAATCTCCTCTTACGGAGATTTCCATTTAATTGTTCGATGTTCTGCGCTTTTGCTAATCTCGTGTCGACAATATCAGAGTCGATATTGTCAGACTTCGAGATTCTAATATAGACCCATTGCTAAAACCTTGTCCATGTAGTAATTTTTTAGGCAATGTCAGCCTCAAGAACTTCAAACTTATCAAAACAGAATCCAGAAAACATAAAGGTATTGCTGCTCAGTGCTAGAACAATCAACAAAAACAAACACTACTCCCTATTCCCTGCAGGTATTGCTTACCTTGGAATGCATAAATATATGCATCGTCACAGAGATGTGATTCAAGACCAATGAGGGCACCCTCCATTAGTGCAGCATTTCAACACCTACCACACATTCAGTCCCACTGCACTAAATGGAGGCATTAAAGACTGCACCGTCTCTGTAGTTATAAAACAAAATCTCACTTCCAGACTCATGAGACAAGATAATAACCTGGAACCCCTCCAAATCCAATTTACCATTAACAAAACTCCTTATCACATCACACCCATCTATAGGATCCCTCTATGCCCCACCACCCCCCAGTCCCTACCTCCTACCAGACTAATATGGAGTCCCTCTGCATTAGACAACACACAATTCTCCTAGGGAACTTCGGCTATCCCAACATGAACTGGGAGACTTGTACATTCCTTAATATGTACACCCAGAGGTTTCTAGACTTAATAAATACAAATGCTCTGGCCCAGTTAGTCTGCACTCCATCTAGGTGAGACAAAATTCTGGACTTAGGCCTCACCCTCTTCACTTGTAATTTCCTCCCAAGTCAAATTGGGCCATAAATCAATAATTTTCACAATAGGACTGAACATGAAAGTATCTTCAAATATGTCAGTATTCAGAAATTATGCAAAGGCTAATCTACTTAAACTGAGTAATGACCTGGCTGAATTCAAAACTCCCCTCCAATCTGATAGCCTCACTGCACATGCAGAATCCTTTACCCCCAAAGTTTATACCCTTGTGAATTACTACATAGATGCATCTGCCCCCTCTGAAGTAAATACAATGCAAAATTTAAAAATAAACTCCTACTCTGGAACCCAAATAAAAACAGGGTCTACAATGAAAAAAAAACTCACAGCACATAATAATGCATGTAATTCTCAAGATGTCAAACATGCCCTTGCTAAATTTATCAAGGAACTCTGGTCCCTGATTAAATCAACCAAAGCAAGATATGAGGTAAAAATAGCCACCCAGGCCAAAGATAACAATAAAGGTTTCTTCAACTATGTTAAAAACCTCAGAAACAATGTCCAGCACCGCAACAAGCTAATAGTAAATTGTATCACAAACACTGACCCTGAGGAAATAGCCAATCTACTAGCAGATACATTTAGCTCAAAGTTCACACCATTTCTTCCCCAACATTCCTAGATCACATACCCACATCTACGCTCCCTGTCCAAGTCTCCCAAGAACAAGTCCTCAAAGCATTTTCCAAGGTGAAGAACACTGCTTCTATGGGGCAAGATAATATAACAGGCTGCCTACTGGCTAGCCTGAAACAGGATCTGTTAACCCCTCAACAGAGGTTATTTGATATCAACCTCCAAACAGGCTTTGTGCCATCTGAACGGAGGGCAGAAAAAATTATTTCCTGCACAAAGGTGGGGCATCATTGGATACAAGTAACTATAGATCCATAAGTTTTGACTAACCACATCTTTAAGGCTATGGAGAGGATCATTATGGAATAAATATGTAAACAAAGACAAAGGCAACCTACAGACTTTTGAACCAAGCCAGTTCAGGTTTGTTAAGGGCAGATCCAGCCTGCTTTACCTGGTCTACTTTCTTGTAAAGGCTGCTGAAACAATGGATTATAGAAAATAGGTACACACCGCATAACAAGACCTCACAAAGGCATTCAACACCACCCAACACACAGGTATTGCTGATAAACTCTTCCAGCTAAATGTTAATCCCTATGTAACTCATTGAGCACCAAACTGGATCACAAATAGAACCAAGGAAATTAGCATAGGTGGCTCTACTTCCACCAAGACCTTTCACTAGTGGTGTGCCCCAAGGTGCAGTGCTTGGGCCACCCCTCTTTGGCATTTACTTTTTCAAGATCAAGGTATATGTTAAGGAGTTACGGCTGATGCTGTTTGCAGATGACTGTAAACCTGGTGCCATCATAAAATCTCCAAAGTGCACCAAGATTCTCTACAATGGCCTTTCCCAAACAAATAGCTGATGTTAACCATGGACTAAAACTAACTGCTAAAACTATATAATTGTCTCTTTCAACAAACATGATGGCCCCTGTAAATATCACATTGACAATATACCTCTGAAAATCGATCCAGTAGTTAGGGACCTCATAATCAGTGTGGACAACAAACTGTCTATTGATCATTATTTACACAAAGGTGGAGCATCCACTGACTCAGGCAATTATAGGTCCATCAGCCTAACTATCCTGATCTGTAAGGCCATGAAACACATTATTATGGACCTTATAAACAAGGACATTGGCAACCTCCAAACACTTGACCCTACACAGTTTGGTTTTGTCAAATGGAGATCATGCCTGTTAAACTTGGTCGACTTCTTTGAAACAGTCACCAAAGCTATGGATGAGGGGACGTTGATGTACACTGCCTATCTTGACCTAGCCAAGGCCTTCAACACTATTCCCCACTTGGGCATAATAGATAAACTTTCCCTGCTAGGCATCAACCCATATTTTACCAGATGAGTAGCTAAATGGCTCACTGATAGAACTGATAGCACCCACTCAGACAAAATAGGGGAAGCCACCACTAGTAGACCCGTAATGAGTGGTGTACCCCAAGGATCAGTCTTGGGGTCTCTACTGTTTGGGACATACTTTTCTGGGGTGCAAGCCAAAACCAGTGGTCTATGGATGACCAAGTTTGCAGACAACTGCAAGCTGGGTGCTGTCTTAAATTCCCCTAGTTATGTGAGCATCCTCCAAGAAGGCCTTACCCAAATTAATGACTGGTGCCAGAAGCATTGCCTCAAACTGAATTCCAAGAAATGCATCATTATCCCCTTTGGGGATTTGAAGAAAATGCCATCCCCATAATTATCACTTTAATAACAACGTACTAAGCATGCAATCAGTCGTTAGGGACTTAGGCACCCAGGTTGTTAGCAACTTGACTTTGACCAGCACATTGCCTACGTTGTACAAAAGGTTTTCTACATGGCCCACCTTATAAGCAAGGGGATTTCATCTAGGAACAAGGAGGCCATAACATCCCTGTCCTCCTCCCTTATCAGACCCATTATCAATTACAATACCCCCTTCAGCATGTACCTTGCCAAACACATGTAGCAGCTGGAGAGACCACAGAGGTTCCTGACAAGGAAAAGCTAGGGTCTCAAACACCTATCCTATACAGATAGGCTAAAATCCCAGTCCCTCTACTCAATTCCATACAGCCTGCTCAGAGGTGACCTGTGTCTGGCATACAAGGCCACCTCAGACCCAGCTTTGATGAAGTTGCTGTATATCTGTAAGTCAAACTCACCCCACTTATGCAATCCTCATGCAAGGCCTCAACCTGGTCTATGACATTAATAGAACTTTTTGGCAGGATAGATTTATGTCCCAAAGACTTCCCCATCTGTGGAATACACTCCCTCTCTGTGTCAAGCAGAGTATCTCACTAGCTCTCTTTAAGAGGAACCTGGATGACTAGATGGGAAACAAACAATACATCCCTTGGATCCCACATGTGTCCCTGCTAGACAGGGGAAACAGGTGCTGACTTTGTGGGAACATGGACAAAATTATTGGCTAAGTTTATAAGGGCCTCCAGGCCAATAACATCCTATGAACCAAAGAATCTATGTATTATGCATCCACTGTTATAAGAAAGTCCTTTATCATTGCATAGTTATTAGTAAGGGTGTGACATCTAGGTCTAGGGATGTAATGATTCCACTCTGTCAGTATGTACTCATCCAAACACTTAGCATAACTCGAATGACTACAATGCTTTCTCACCAAGAAAATCAAGGGCCTAAATCATAAAAGCCACACTTACAGTCTCAAAGCAATATCTCTCTTCTTGGTATAATACAGGCTACTGAGGGGCAATCTCTTATTTGTGAACAGAGCCTCAAAAGACCATATACTTTCAGATGTACTGCATATCTGCAAGCCCAGTGATGGCATAAGCACCCTCTTAAGAGATCTTAATCTGTTCTTAAACATAAACAGAACATGTTAGAGGGATAGATAATGTATTGCAGAAAATACCAGTTCTTTGGAATTGTCTTCTCCACATAAAGCAAAGTACCTCTATTAAAAGATAATCTGGACAAATGGATGGGGACCACAAATTCACCCATGGTTTACCACCCTCATCCTTTATGGATAAGGGTAACATGTAAATGTTCTGCCCAGCTCTAGGTTATTCATACTTAAATTATAAGGGCTAAAAGTGTCATGGGAATGCAGGAAAAGACTTATAGAGATCCCCATGATTAACAACTTGTTTAGTAGAGTCTACTATACATGGTCGACATTTCAGAATGTCGAAGACCATATGGCCGAGACCATATGATCCACATTCGAAATGTTGACCATGTAATAAAAAAAAAAAAAAACACGATAACTTACCTTCACACTACTAGCAGGGGGGCTATGCCCCCCTGCATCCCTGTGTAAGGATCCACCCCCCCATACCCCCCATAACTTAAATATACCAACTCAGAGATCGCACTACAGTGCAGAAGAAGGAAATGTTTCTATTCTGCACTGTACGGAGATGCCGGCTCCACATGGTCGACATTTCGAAAGTCAGTCATTGCCGTGTCCAAGTAATGTATACCTCTAGTGTTGTAGCTATAAGTAAATTCCAAAAATGAAGTAGTTTTGTTCAGGTGGTTAATAAAGCCAGGGTATCTTCCACTTTTCCCTTCCACAGACTAAAGATGTCATCCAAAAACCTGCAATATAACTGGATGTTGTTCCAAAATTCTTTGTGGAATGCCGGTTCCGCATGGTCGACATTTCGAATGTCAGTCACACGATCTCGGCCATATGGTCTTCGATATTCTGAAATGTCGACGATGTGAAGGGAACCCGTTAGGTAACCATGAATCTATCAACCAAGGTGTACATTAAAATATGCCAGTTCTACAGGCTTGGTGAATGAATGCTAAAAATGGTGATGTCATCAAATTATTTTACCAGATTAAGTGTAAATTTCCAGCTTTTGTTGAGTGTCTGCAGTTCTGTCCCAGATTTTCAGAATCCTGTTCCTTCAGGTATCCTTGTGAATAAATAAACCAAAAGTTACATATTTTGTCTAAAATACATTTTGTCTAACAAATACCTAACCTCCTTCCAGGATGAAAAAAATACATTTTTGTTTGACGAATGACCACTAAATTTTGGAGGTCAAAAAACTTCTGGATGCAACAGTTACAGCAATCTGTTCATATAATTAAATGTATGCTAGCAATTGTCTAAAGATATAACTGTTTTTGCCTTAAATGTTTAGTGCTCCCATCCTAGGTCAGTACATGATAAATAACTGGCAGTTTCATTTTATAATTCCATCTCAAAAGATGATTTCAAAATCAGTGTGCAAAAATCACAGTTCAGAATATAATTACACAGTGATTGTGGCACAATTCAGGGACCAGGGCTTGGTGGACGGAACACTAAAATCTGTGACTGAAATATTACAAATTGACACAAGTTTTAAGCAAGTATTTCGATGAAAATATGTTAACAATGATAGGTTTTGACTAAGCTTTCAAACTACTCATGTTAGAGTCTTAGCTGTACAGGCTTTTTACTTGGTGGCATATTGTGAACAGAGTTATTAAAACTAATTAGAGTTAACTCAGTGTTGACAGATTTTATGTGTAGGTCTGACTTACATCAATTATTCCAGAATAAAAAAGTACACAAATAATTACTAGTACTTCTTTGTTGTGTCATTTTAGGGATGCATTCATGATGGTGGAGGGGAGAGCAGTGGAGAACAATTCTGATGATACAGTGCTACACTCAGGATGAGCTTGCTGCACAAATATGGCAAGCTCTGAAGACGTACCTACGTGTACTAAATGGTTAGCGAGATAAAGTTTCAGAAATAGCTGAAAAGGGACGGTGACAATGAACAACAGTGTACAAACACAAACTTGTGTGATGTGACAGAATGAAGAAGGTTTTAGGATGTCCATTTACTGAACATATGGCTTAATTCTACGTTCTATCAAAAACAATAGTCACTGAAAACAAAATTTGAATGTCTCCTGCAAAAAGTTTTTAATGGGACTGGTTGCAGAATGAATTAAAAGGAATCTGTAATAAATATTTGATGAATACTCCAATTAAAAAAAACATAATAAAAAATAAAAAACAGGCCTAAGTAAGAAATCATGGTAGGATATGCAAGTAATCAGATTATGGAAAAATAAATGGCAAACACATCATAAATTAAAAACCAGTGGAACTAAGTTTTATAAGAAGAGCTTAAATAGGGTTACAAAAGATTTGAAAAAGGCTCCCCATATAAAGAAGCAGAGGTATAAATCTTCATTATTAAATACAAGAAATTACAAGAATAATTTCTTTAATTATATATACTCAATTAAATACATTCAACTGTTCGATTGTTTGACAGCAAAAGGATGTGGATAAATGACTAATAGTTGAAATTTTAATGAATATTTTGCTTAACTTTCTACTATGATAGTTTATTATATTAAATACCATATTGTTATTAATAATATTGTGCTATTCCCAAATATATTCAAAGAACTCATATTAACACTTTAGAGAAAATTCAGAAAAAACAAGTTCCATGAGATCAGATAACACGTCACATTGATTTATTAATAATATATCAAAGAGGATAGTAACTCTGTTAGTGTATCTGTTCAGCAGCATGTTGAGGAATGGAACTAGTCGTCAGGACTGGAAAAGATCTCTGGTTCATATTATGTTATCAAAAAATAACGTAATCGAACACTCAGAACTTCGAAACGGCCACATTTCAAAACTTTTATTGTGGGGGGGGCTGCACCCCCCACACACCCCGCTAAATATATATTCCAACTCTGAGATCACACTACAGTGAGGAAAGGGCAAATATCCCAATCTTCACTGTACTGCGATCGCACAATGCGATCTTCGAAATGCAGCCGTTTTTGAAGTTCTGAGCATTTGATTACTTTATTTTTCGATAACATAATAGGAACCCAAAGATCTCACCTTATTTCAGTTTTAAAAGTAGGTGATAAATGTGACAAAACAAATTATAAACCAATTAGTGTTACCTCAATAATAGGAAAATGTTTAGAACGTTGTATTTTTATGCATTTACAGAAACATGACATTTATGGGCCTATGTTTGATAGTACAAAATATGGCTTTGAAAAGGAAATCCACATTGACTTGTCAAATAACATTTTATGAAAGGATTTCAGCTTTGATGGATGATTGTAAAGGATGCATAGGAGTATACTTTGAAATACCAAAAGCATTTGGACATCTTGCAACATGAATATATAGTTTCAAGTCTACAGAGACTATGGTTAATGATTACATTATTATTTGGATAAAGAACTGGTTAACTGATAATGAACAACATGTAATATTACAGGGTTAACAATAAGTCATGTATAAGTATCGGGAAGAGAGTACCTCATGTGTTGGGCTTGGGACCACCTGTTTAACATTTGTTTTCAATTTTTCCTTTGTCCTTTAAATTCTGTGGATGTAAATATGCTAAAAATTTCAAAGTGGAGCAGAAATACAAAACTCAGTTTGAGACTGAAGAATTAAACACTTATTTAAATAGGTACAAGACCAGGCTAACAAAATGAGTTTAAAGTTTAACATATCAAAAAGAAGGTTTTATTACATGTGATTAACAGTTACATCCAAATAGTTATGAGTAATACAAAGCTAGGGTTAAGTAAACATATTAAAGATCTAGGGATTGTTACAGGAACAGAATTTTCTATCAAGTTCCAGAGGTAAAGATAGAAGCTTTGCATCAGACTGACAGTATTTACAAATTGTGACCTGGGACCATGAGGTTTTTAAAGACATTATTCATATCACTGATTAGACCTATTACTGAATATAATATCAGTTTCTTATGCTTGTCTTTGGGTGAGATTACAGTCTTGG
Organism: Protopterus annectens; assembly: GCF_019279795.1. Classification (NCBI taxonomy): domain Eukaryota; kingdom Metazoa; phylum Chordata; order Ceratodontiformes; family Protopteridae; genus Protopterus; species Protopterus annectens. The sequence continues at coordinate 530,277,600 of NC_056742.1, read as the reverse complement.
AGAGTATGCAAGGATAATACACAAAGAGGATCGGTAGTTTAAGTGAACACTCATATGGAGATAGGGTGGAATGCATGGCTAGGCTTAAAAAGGCCCCAATGGTTGTTAGCCAAGTAAACACCTTTTAAACCTATGAAATATCTAGGACTAAATATTATTGCTTATAGAGTGGTGAAAGGGAAATTACATTTAGCCTTTAAAGGAATATCTAGTTTGGACATCAGGAAGAGTTAAATTAGTTGAACAGATTCATGAATTAAGAGCTAGAGGTCATTGCTGCAAAATAAATTGTATGAAAACTGAAAAAAGATTCATGTATGTAATTTGGTTTATTCCTAGGCTGTGGAAAAGACTGCATATTGAGGTAAAATATTTTATATCTTTGATTATGTTTATTAATAAATTAGATGATTATATCAGAAATAAATACAAATTTGAACTGAGTGAAACTACTTATGGGCTAATGAGACTGTATGTAGACATATTAATTTATGAAACTAAGGAGACTAAGCATACTGCACACACACACATCATAATGTCACACTGTGCTTATACACATATGCATTTGTACTGCAGCCAGACTTGTTTTTATGGAAATAGTGCTGCCAATATTCTGACTCATAATCTGTTTTTACCATATTACTGCCCCCCAAAACCATAACTAGGTCATCTAGCTACCTGGGCCATTTCACTGAATAATGAACCCCTTATCCCAAAATTAAAGACAAAAACAAAAAATGAACTCCATCTGCTTACTACAGTTACTGAAGCACTGAACTCCATCAATGTAGCATCAACATTCATTAAAGAAGCTTTGATATAACTGACAGCTTATTAAATTAATACTGGTACTGCATTCACTCCTCATTGTCAAATGCGATTGTATTCCATAACAGCATGCATCCAATCCAGGGCAGCAGTCCCCTTCACCCCATCTTAGTTACAGTTCTGATGCCCCCATTTCTAAAACATAATTGTACTGTATCAGGCTAAAATGGTGCTTTTTAAGTCTCCTGGCCTGAAGTATATAATTGTCCATTTACTAGAACTAGGATTGCATAGGTTAAAAATTTATCATCAAAAAGTAAGACTTGGGGGTGTCTTCCCAACCCTCTGTGAATATTCTACTTCTAACATTGACTCAAGTGTCTATGACAATTTAGATTCACAACGGGGTATTATGGACGCCTATGAAATATCAATTTCCTTACATCAGCCAGTTCAGGCAGTAGCACAATTCACTCTTTCAACACTTTGGCTCACATCTTCAGGATGACATGTTCTACCATTCATTCTGACTCTCACTTGATTATTATGAATTGATAACAGATTATGATGTCATATATATATCAGAAGAGATAATGTGTTTGGCCAAAGTACACGCATTCATCTTAAATGGAAGGAAGAAAAATATTAATGTGGTTAATTACCGATGCATTACTACAATGTTGTTACCGACTGATTACATGTGAAAACTGCTTTTCCTAAGAGAATGCAATTTGCTTTTCACTTCAAAGTTAATTAATGGTCCCTGGAATTAGTAGTAGAATCACAGTGTTCATTATATCACTTCAGATTTCAACAGGACTGCTATTTTATGGGTCTATATTAGAAGACCAGAAGTTTAAAATCGCAAAAGCTCTAAAGAGCAAAAATGCTGGACCTCAAAGTGCCTTTTTTTGAGAACACAGTACAATGAAGATCGGAATATTTGCCCTTTCCTCACTGTAGTGTGATCTCGGAGTTGGAATATATATTTAGTTGGGCATGTGGAGGGTGCAGCCCTCCACAATAATGATTTTGAGGTACGGCATTTTTGCTCTTTAGAGCGTTCGCAATTTTAAACTTTCGGTCTTCTAATATAGATCTCTATTTTATAGTTAAATTACTTCCTTTTCTAATGTCATTTTACATTTTTTATTAAAAAGCATACCATACCAGTCATGCGCAGGTCAGAGTCGAGAGGTAAAAGTGGAGAAGCATTACATTTATTAAGACATTTGCATAGTCATCTCAGTACTCTGGAAATCACCTGACACTAGCTTGCATCTTCAGCTTGGGGTCCATGTTTGGCTATCGAAAAGAATAAAATGCGAATGGCTAAATCCCAAATGAAAAAGAGCAAAACAAAAAGCAACAAACAAGGACATCATTGAAAATAAATTCATCAGTTGGCCATAGCTGGCTAACAACCAGGAAGTAACACACTGCATACAGTAAGTGAAGGGAAACCTTTTAAATGTGCCCTATTATCCACTGTAGTGTGATCTCAGAGTTAGTATATATAGTTAGGGGCCCCCCACCTTAGTTGGTTTTGTTTGTGATGTTGGTCAACTATAGCCTTTTGCTTCATTTCTTTTTCATGATGTCCTTGGTTGCTGCTTTTTTCTTTCACTCTTTTCCGTTTGAGATGCAGCCTTTTGCGTTTTATTGTTTTAAGTAGCCGAATATAGGCCCTTCAGCTTGTATAGTATCAGATAATTTATTCTTTGAAAAACAGGAGAAGGATGCTCCAATTTATCTCCCTCAGCAAAATACAACTAAAAACAAAAGATAAGCGATGCTCCACACTGTAAAACTTGACTAAACAATTTATTTAAGACTATGATAGTGACAAAACAACAAACAGAAATACAGAGGACAAGTGCTTTCAGCTACTAAAGGCTTCTTCAGATCCACATTCAAAAACCACTTCAACATAATATAAAGCTTCTATTAGCCAATGACAAATAATATGTAAATATCATGTTTTAGCCTAAACAATAAAGGTGCTTATACAAGCAACTTTATCATCCAATGTACTTGATTATTCTAATAAACTTTACCTAACCAATAAAGGTAAAGATGTAAATCATACTTCACTTTCCTAAATATCATTGGCTTAAGCTAGCCAATAGAAGTAAAAATGTAAATCAAACTTCACTTCTGTATGGATCGATAGTTCACATCACATTTATATAAGAAACTACTTGCCAATATCATTTTCTAATACTTTGGTAGTTAAAATACCTATAATATGCAAAATTCACTTAATAAAAATGCACCCTTAAAAGCATATATTAAAACATAAGCAAGCCTTACATTTGCTGAAATCTAAATACTTAAAATTAATGCATTGGCCGGGAATCGAACCCGAACCTCCCACGTGGTAGGCGAAAATTCTACCACTAAACCATTTTGAATTATATAAATAAATAAATAATTTTAAACAAATTAAATGAAAGAGCACTGGTATAAAATAATCTTACACACATTTGATAAAGCAGTCTCTAACTTAAATGCTTAAAATTAATGCAAAAACCAGGAATCAAACCCAGGTCTCTCACTAAGCCACTTTGAGTTTTGTAAATAAATAAATAGTTTCAGGCAAATTAAATGTAAGCACACTAATATAGAATAATCTTAGATCACTTAATAAAAATATAGCACATAATAGAGCAATATCAGGCTTAGCAATTATTAAAAACGAAATACTTAAGACATAAGAGCTCTTTAATGAAAAAACTGACAAAACCAATAGAGGCATAAAGACGGCTTCTTATGAATTATTTCAGTAGCTGATAAAAGCATAAGTCCTAATCTTCATTCTAAGGTCAAAGCCTATATTTAGTTCCCATTTCATAGTTCATCCATAGACACTAAAACATGATGATAATATAATGGAAGATATAATGAGCAGAATATAAACTATGTAACTAAAAAACTATAAACCATTTTTATACTAGCTGAGCTAAGAGGTAAACTGAACAATTTTTCTATTCTTTAAAAATGGCTTGATCATTACACTTCCATTCAATCCTGAAGGGTGGTCAGCCCGCAGTCTCATAATCCACTTGGATTCCTCACATTCAGTCAGATTAACTAAATCACTTTCTCTTTCATTAGGTTTTAGCTGGGATATAATCATGAAAAGAAAATTATGACCTTCATTCCTTTTTATATGGGCAAATAGTGCATTGGTTTCTTTCTTGGTCCTTATATCTGATAGATGTTTGGAAATTCTTTCTTTCATTTTCATGTTGGTTTTGCCTACATAAAAAGCAGTACAAACTGTACAGGTAGCAATATAAATCACATTTCTACTATCACAGTTAGCACTACCAGAAAAATGAAATACATTCCCTTTATTGGGGTGTGTAAATGATTTAGTGCAATTCATTACACAGCAAGTTTTGCAAAACCCACATTTTTTGGTTCCTATGGAACTCTCTTTTTTCATCTTTCTACCAGGATAAGGACCTGTCCCTTCATTATAGCATAGTAGTCTTTTCAAATTTTTCTTATTTTTAAATTGGAAGGTTGGGCATGACCCTACTATACCTTTTATCTTGGTATCAGCAGTCAGAACCAGCCAGTACTTCTTAATCACTTGGCATATGGTGTTATGATCAAAACCAAAAGTCAAGCCAATTCTCATATAATTCATATCTTTTATATTGGCAGGATAGATCTCCTTTCCTGCCTTTCTAGTTGAATATAGAGGTCTTCCTTTATTATGTCTCAGACCAATGGCTTCAACTGCATTTGAATTAACCCTCTTACTTGGATCTCCTCTCTGTTCAAAATTCATCAATAAGTTATTTTGTTCATCAATAAACTCTTTGTCATCAGTACAGAGTTTAGAAATCCTAATAGTCTGATTTTCCACAGTGTTATTAAAAACATGTCGAGGGTGCATACTGGTATACTGTAACATGTGGTTCTGCCACATTTGTTTGTGAAAAAGGCTGGTAGAGATACCTTCCTTCTGATCTAGTCATATACTGACATCCAAAACATAAAAAATGGCTTGATCACACCTTCCATTCAATCCTGGAGGGTGGTCGGCCAGCAGTCTCATAATCCACTTGGATTCCTCACGTTCAGTCAGATTAACTAAATCACCTTCTCTTTCACTAGGTTTTAGCTGGGATATAATCATGAAAAGAAAATCATGACCTTCATTCCTTTTTATATGGGCAAGAAGTGCATTGGTTTCTTTCTTTGTCCTTATATCTGATAGATGTTTGGAAATTCTTTCTTTCATTTTCATGTTGGTTTTGCCTACATAAAAAGCAGTACAAACTGTACAGGTAGTGATATAAATCACATTTCTACTATCACAGTTAGCGAATCTGGTCCTAGCGCAATGGGAGAGGGAATGGATGAGAGATCCAAAGAATCAATGGAGTCAACATATTATTCTATATAATTGTTTTGTTGATGATATTTTTATTGTTTGGAGAGGTGATGGAAAACAATTAGATAGTTTTGTTTGTTATCTGACAGAGACTACTGATTTTTTAAAGTTTGAATGTAGGAGTTCTAAATTAAAATGGATTTCTTGGATGTCAGTATACGACTAGATCTGAAGGAAGGTATCTCTACCAGCCTTTTGCGAAAACAACTGTGGCGAAACCACATGTTACATTATACCAGTATGCACCCTCAACATGTTTTAAATAACACTGTGGAAAATCAGACTATTAGGATTTCTAAACTCTGTACTGATGAAAAAGAGTTTGTTGATGAAAGAAATAACTTATTGATGAATTTTGAACAGAGAGGATATCCAAGTAAGAGGGTTAATTCAAATGCAGCGGAAGCCATTGGTCTGAGACATAATAAAGGAAGACCTCTATATTCAACTAGAAAGGCAGGAAAGGAGATCTATCCTGCCAATATAAAAGATATGAATTATATGAGCATTGGCTTGACTTTTGGTTCTGATCATAACACCATATGCCAAGTGATTAAGAAATACTGGCCGGTTCTGACTGCTGATGACCAAGATAAAAGGTATAGTAGGGTCATGTCCAACCTTCCAATTTAAAAATAAGAAAAATCTGAAAAGACTACTATGCTATAATGAAGGGACAGGTCCTTATCCTGGTAGAAAGATGAAAAAAGAGAGTTCCATAGGAACCAAAAAATGTGGGTTTTGCAAAACATGCTGTGTAATGAATTGTACTAAATCATTTACACACCCCAATACAGGGAATGTATTTTATTATTCTGGTAGTGCTAACTGTGATAGTAGAAATGTGATTTATATTGCTACCTGTACAGTTTGTACTGCTTTTTATGAAGGCAAAACCAACATGAAAATGAAAGAAAGAATTTCCAAACATCTATCAGATATAAGGACCAAGAAAGAAACCAATGCACTATTTGCCCATATAAAAAGGAATGAAGGTCATATTTTTCTTTTCATGATGATATCCCAGCTAAAACCTAATGAAAGAGAAGGTGATTTAGTTAATCTGACTGAACGTGAGGAATCCAAGTGGATTATGAGACTGTGGGCTGACCACCCTCCAGGATTGAATGGGAGTGTACCGATCAAGCCATTTTTAAAGAATAGAAAAATTGTTCAGTTTACCTCTTAGCCCAGCTAGTATAAATATGGTTTATAGTTTTTTAGTTACATAGTTTCTGCTCATTATATCTTCCATTATATTATCATCATGCTTTAGTGTCTATGGATGAACTATGAAATGGGAACTAAATATAGGCTTTGACCTTAGAATGAAGATTAGGACTTATGCTTTTATCAGCTACTGAAATAATTCATAAGAAGCCGCCTTTATGCCTCTATTGGTTTTGTCAGTTTTTTTCATTAAGGAGCTCTTATGTCTTAAGTATTTCGTTTTTAATAATTGCTAAGCCTGATATTGCTCTATTATGTGCTATATTTTTATTAAGTAATCTAAGATTATTCTATATTAGTGCATTTACATTTAATTTGCCTGAAACTATTTATTTATTAATAAAATTCAAAGTGGCTTAGTGGTAGAATTCTTGCTTGCCATGTAGGAGATCCGGGTTTGATTCCCGGTTATTGCATTAATTTTAAGCATTTAAGTTAGAGACTGCTTTATCAAATGAGTGTAAGATTATTTTATACCAGTGCTCTTTCATTTAATTTGTTTGAAATTATTTATTTATTTATATAATTCAAAATGGTTTAGTGGTAGAATTTTCGCCTACCACGTGGGAGGTTCGGGTTCAATTCCCGGCCAATGCATTAATTTTAAGTATTTAGATTTCAGCAAATGTAAGGCTTGCTTATGTTTTAATATATGCTTTTAAGGGTGCATTTTTATTAAGTGAATTTTGCATATTATAGGTATTTTAACTACCAAAGTATTAGAAAATGATATTGGCAAGTAGTTTCTTATATAAATGTGATGTGATCTATCGATCCATACAGAAGTGAAGTTTGATTTACATTTTTACTTCTATTGGCTAGCTTAAGCCACTGATAGTTAGGAAAGTGAAGTCTGATTTACATCTTTACCTTTATTGGTTAGGTAAAGTTTATTAGAATAATCAAGTACACTGGATGATAAAGTTGCTTGTATAAGCACCTTTACTGGTTAGGCTAAAACATGATATTTACATATTATTTGTCATTGGCTGATAGAAGCTTTATATTATGTTGAAGTGGTTTTTAAATGTGGATTTGAAGAAGGCTTTAGTAGCTGAAAGCGCTTGTCCTCTGTATTTCTGTTTGTTGTTTTGTCGCTATCATAGTCTTAAATAAATTGTTTAGTCAAGTTTTACGGTGTGGAGCATCGCTTATCTTTTGTTTTTAATTTATTCTTTGACTCCAGCTGTAGTACCAGTTCCTTCAAATGCTATAACAGTCTGTCTGCATTTTACCCTTCACAGGGTGCGTGCAAGTTGGATACTCCCTAAAAGATGGTCAGTTTAGCCTTTGTCACAACAAAGCTACATTTACTTATTATTTGGTACTTTGGATGTTGTTCATTTTTATAACAAAGATGATCACGTTGTATGGAGTACATTTCATATGTTTTCACTGTTTTACTGAATTAGGTTTGGAGGGCATAGAAATGAAAAAGTGATAGCAGCAAAGGTAGAGAGCTGACAAAAATAAAAAATAGGAATAGCTAAAATCTAGAGGCAAGATGAGCTTATCTACGGAGTCCTATATTGGTTTGTGATTGACTGAGCAGTAGCCTGATAACAGAAGTTTTTATTTGAATTTATATTTTATTTTACACACTGTTTTTCACTGTTTGTAAGAAGGAAGGGATAGCTTGTAGACAAGATTTACTTTCATTTAAATTTTGTTGTTTTACCTTTAATTTTCACAGTTAGTTCTTAGAAAGGGATAGGTTTTTGACAGGCTTGCCTTGTGATTTATGGATCGCTGCTTTTAAAATGAGGTGTGACTGCAAGAGATAGTTACAGTAACGAAATTCCAGCTTTTGTGTGACTTCCAGAACTTGTACATTCCTAGCAAGAAGTTTTCTTAATTTAGTATTTAGTTGCATGCTGTTTGTGTAATTTCTGTCACATAAGTTGATTTAAGTTCTCTTTGAATTCTGTGGTAACTGATTGTGATTATTGTTTTCTTTTAGAATTTTTTCTTCATTTGCAGCTGAATATTGATTCCTTACAAGAGTATGACATTAATGATGTGCTAAAGCATAAATATCTTATACAGTGTAATATATACTATGTAGATTTAAAGGTAACACCTGATAACATCGATGATCTGTGTTCCTTCTGTCAAAAGTCAATGATTTGCTTACCATTGTTAGAAGTAAATCTAGACTTACTGATGATGTTTGTACTTGTGCAATTGGCACGACTTGGAGAACTGTTGTTTCCTGTTTTAATGACTGGACTGGTGAGATAAATAATGTTAGGCAAAGAGCAAATACAACACATTTAGGAAAGAAGGTGTCTATTGTTGACAAAGATCATTCAACTCCTATGAAACAAGACAACGCCCTGACAACTTTGGAATTCTGGTACAAATATTCAGCAATTTGGGATTTCAGAGCATTTAGAAATAAATCAAAAAAGAAAGAAAGGAAGAAGTTCACAACAATTAACAAAGGAGAAAAAGAAACTGATAAACGTCTGTAAAGTAAAGAGAATGCATACTAAAAAAGACACTGCTTTGTTACGTAACACACAGATTACAGGCAATGATAACATTTTTCTATGAGAAAACTTTCAGTATACAGAGAAAAACAGCATTTTTTCCAAAGAGAATATATTAAAAAGAGGCAGGGGGGCAGGTGCAAAGAAAGAAATCAAAACTGAATGCGGAAGGACTGAAGAACATTTCTGTAAGAAAAGAGATGAGAAAGACAGACGTTGAGAACATGCCTCAAACTGTGGATGCACAAAGCCAGCTGAATGAGAACTGTATGCTTGAAAATGTAATAAGCAATGAAAACAGTGAGATCAATAAGACTGATGGCGATGAAGATCATTCCTTTGTAACAATTGGTAGAGCTGATATCACTGAATTAGAAGCTGAAGATTCTTCAGATCTGGCCAGAAAAGATATTCTTGTAATTGGAGATTCATTTATAAGAGGAACTGATACTTACATTCAGATAAGCTAATGAACATCAAATAGCATTATGCTTGCCAGGAGCAAAAACAGATGATGTGAGGAAGGCCTTAGAATGCCTTAAAGTAAGGAAGTACGGATCTGTTTTTATTAATTCCGGTACAAATTATCTCATCCACAAGGACTGTCTGACTGTTAGTAGGGAACTTGCAGTTCTCTTAGATAGTATAGCTTATACAGGTGTTAGGACGTATTTTTTCGAAAATCACATATAGAAAGGGAAGTCAGGTCACCGTGAATGAAAAAGATTTTGGGGGGTAAACATCTACATGAAAAAATGCCCCGTTTTTAAACAAATGGAAAAGTGTAGCGCATATAAGCCTAATTTTTGGCACACATGTTTGGACAGGATGGTGTACATTTTTCAAGATAAGAAAGAGAATTTTTACAGCAGATATTTTGCAATATTCGACAGACAAACAGCAGCATTTTTGCCAGATCAAAAATTTAACATTCCACAGATAATAACATTTGATGCATCTCTGATGGTTGTTAATGCTAGCAGCATTAATATTAAACTTTATTTACTAGAAAATGTGTTATGTTCCCACAAGACTGATGTTGTTATTGTTTGTAAAACATGATTATAGAACAATGACTGGAAAAGAGCTCTGTCAGTGTGCAAGTGTTTTTAGTGTAACAGCCATTCTAACAAAAAATCAGGCGGAAGTGTTATGGTGGGGATTAAAAATAGTTATGAAACCTGTGATTATTATATGTTCAATGATAACACCAACACTACAGACTATGTAACTGTGACAATAAAGACAACCCTGGAACATATAACAATTGTTGGACTGTATAGACCACCAAAGTCAAGTGCTGATGACCTAGAGGAATTCATACATTTCTTGCATGAAACACAGGAGGGAAGAATAATAGTGGCTGGGAACTTAAATTTACCAGAAACACATTGGAATAATATTGATTGAGCAATATTAGTAAGGAAATTATTCACAGTATATGTTCAGGAGCAATTGCTTCAGATTGCAAAAAAACATTACAAGAATGGAACATACTAGGCATTGCTTGTGTTCCTAAAGAAATTACTGTTACTTCCTTCTAGGTTTTACCACCATTGATGTGCAGTGATAATAGGGTTATAAAGGTTAATTTATTGCTGGATAATTCTTCCAAACTGAAATATATCATAATACACAGAAGATTAATTACAAATTATATGGAAGCAAAACAGTCATTATATAAAAATAATTGGAGTGATGCATTCAGTGGAAAAACTGCAGATGGAATGTGAAAAGTTTTGAAAGAGAAATTGTTTGAGTGCAAAAAAAGCAAAAAAAAAAATGTTTAACATCAGAATCTAGGCATTCATCATCTGGGGATATATTTCCATAATAACAAGATACCTGATTAAGGTGAGAGACAAAAACAATACAAGAAATGGAAAACAGGCCAACCTACAATTTTGAAAACTGAAATAAGCAAGCTGGACAAACAGATTAAGCATAGTGTGAGACAAGATCAAGAAATTTTTGAAGACGATTTATATAAAGCTACTGAACATAATTGGAAACCATTTTATAGATGCATAAGATGTGGAAGGAGTAAAGACATACTAATTGATAAAGTGTGTGCAGATTCTAAAATTTATTCTCACACACAACAGATTATAAATATATTTACTAAATATTCTGCAAAACAGTTTGGCTATACAAAAGGGGTGATAAATTGTCCTAGTGACATCCAGATAATCTCAGATACTGAACATCAAATGAGATTATATTGAAAAAGAACTATGCAAACTGCATCCAAACAAAGCACAGGGAAGAGATAGGTTTGGTATTATACAATGACTGGCCATTAATATTCAAAAAGTAGCATGCTGAATGGTCAGCCCAACCATCGTGCCCATTGTAAATCCGAGCATATAGCAATGGATAAAGGTCCGGTTGCCTGGACTTTTTTCCATTAATATATGCCATAAAAATTTCACTTTGCCTTCACTTAAACAAACAAAAAAAACTAATAAACTTGCAAAACTGGACACTTGAAACCAATGAGAGAGATGAGACAGACAAAAATAAAACAATAATCAAGTATGTTATGAAAAACTAGAGAAACGTACCTGCTTATCCTTTTATTTTCTATGTCCCATTTTTCCTGTACCTTCAAAGTATCCTGGTATCATTTTTTAAAACAGAAAAGCAATGAAAATCTTCCTTTCTCCATTGCTTCCTACACGATATCTGTCCTACGGCACTGATGTACAGCGTAAGCATGGGAAAGAAAGCCCCATACACATATGGAATACATCAAAAAAGCAGCAGGATATTTGACGAAAGCAGAAGAACACCACGGAGCCATAATACAATGTCATTATTTAAGAAAAGTAAGTCATTTTTTTCTTAAATAATGTCATTGTATAATAGAAATAACTGACTGTTTTGTGGCATATTGAAGATTTACTCATGGTTGTCTTTGTTTAATCACTTGAGTTTTGCCCTCGTAATTAAACCACACCACCTATGGGTAAATCGTCAGTATACCACACCCATGTCATTGGTTATTGCTATAATAATGACCTGATAACACTTCAGCAAGAACTTATAGAATCATTATATCTATTACTTATTAGGTTGTATAAATATGGGCAGATTCCTCAAGATTGAAGACGTGTTTATTAAGCCTGTCTTTAAGGGAAAGGGGAGTAGGACAAACCCAGAGTCATATAGACCCTTAAGCCTACTTTCATGTTGTGAAAAATTAATAGAGAAGGTAATACTGGGAAAAGTTATTGTCAGAACTGGAAAGGTTGGGACTTGAAAGCAGATATATCGACATGCATATGTTGAAAATCGATCTATTACTACCTGTAACTTGATATTCTATAACAATATAATAACAGCTATGAATGAAAAATTATGCTGTGATGTAATTTATATAGATTTAACTTCAGCATTTGACAGGGTCATAGACAAAACACTGATCAATAAATTACAGCAAATAGGTATTGATGTACTCTTGATAAGATGACTAGCTGCATGGCTTACAAATAGAAAATGGAAAGTATAGGGCAACTAGACAGGTGAAAATCTTGGTTACCGTCAGGGTCTCCCACAGGGCTCTGTCCTAGGCCTATACTTGTTTAGATTGTATCTTTCAGATCTATCTTTTTCATTTGAGGTGTTCTACAGTGGGTCTATATCACATAGTCAAAGTTCCGTAACTTCGACTACCATATGTGCGAACACATATGTCCGAAGTTACAAAACTTTGACTATGTGTAAAAAAATAAAAAAGAAAGGGAAAACAAAATAAAAGGTTGTATGCAGGGGGGGCAAGTCCCCCTGCACCCTACACATCCACTGCTCTATAAATATACCAACTTTACTGCACTTAGCGCAACCTCGGAGTTGGTATATTTAAAAAGCGAGGAGTGTGGGGGTGCAGCCCCCCTGCTTACAACTCTCAGGTATGTTCTGACAACTTCGAACTTATGGTTTTGACCATATCACGTTCAAAGTTGTCATACTTTGACTATGTGATTTAGACCCTTCTACAGTCTGTATGCAGATAACTTGAAACTGGGTAAACTGATTACATGTGTTACAAATAAGGCATGTCTGCAAAAAAACTTGAGTAAATTGACCATTTGGGCACAGGAGAATAATATGCTGATAAATACATCCAAAACTAAGCATATTAGATTTGGGAGACATAAATTGAAAGGTGAATATTTAATACAGCACAGAGTGATTCAGTGTGGATTCTTTAAGGGCCTGGGTATTTAGGCAGATCCAGCTTTGAGTTTTCTAATCATATCAACCAATTGGTTAATCATAGTTATAAAACTATAGGGTGTATAAAAAGATTTATAAAGTATAGGAAGTCAGAAATGATGAAGTCATTGTTTATTAATTACATTAGACCCAAACTTGAGTATGGGATAACAATATAGAAACCTTATAAGAAAACAAGCATGAGTAAACTGGAAAGTACAGTGGAAATATAACAAGGGCATCCATGAATGTGAAAATGTAATTTATAGACAATGACCTCTGGGAATGTTTGGGGTTAACAAAAAGCAGTACAGAATCATCAGACAACCTATGTAGAAGATTCTATGGGAATGAGAAGTGTACTAACTGGTTCTCTGAGAGAGGAGCTGATACATGGAACAGACTACCAAATTACTAGGTTAGATAGTTTTAAAAGCTGCCTGGACACTTATTATGGGGATAATTGTTTTGGCATATTGTAAGCCTAGACGGGCATTAATGCCCTTATTTAAAATATCTATATATATGTATGTATTTATGTATGTAGGTATGTATGTATGTAGGCATGTATATATGTATGTATGCATGTGTATGTATGTATGCATGTATGCAGGTATGTATGTATGTAAGCATGTGTATACGTATGTATGTATGTGTGTACGTAAGTATGTATGTATGTGCATGTGTATGCATGTATGTAGGCATGCGTATACATATGTATGTATGTGTGTACGTAAGTATGTATGTATGTAGGCATGTATATATGTATGTGTGCATGTATGCATGTGTGTAGCATGTATGCATGAGAAGAATGGATTCTGAAGTATGTTAAGCAAGATAGGAAGGAGTATGTTACCCAAGAGCAGAGAGGATTACCTGCCTGAATGTGAATAGCAGACTATGAGTTAAATTTGTTGGCAAAGAGGTATCGTGATCACTCTTATTAAAATAAGACGCAGTTAAAGAAGCATGGACAGTGTCAGAATGGAGACACAGTAAGCTGAAGAAAGGAGCTACGGAGCTGCTGAGTAAAGAATTATATGGTCTGAAACAGGAGAACTAGAAAACAGTGCTACTACTTACATGATATGGAGTCTGGGTGGAGCACAAGTGTAGAAGTGAGCGTTACTGCCTTCAGGCAACTGGTTCTCTGTTATGATTCTCAGCGGACTTGTCATTTAAGGTTAATTGTCCACCCTGTGTCCACATGGACTTTAATGAAGCATCTAGCTTCCTAGATGAAATACCATTTCTGAAATTGCCCTAGATGTTTGCACAAATGAGTGTCCATCTGTCCTACAAAGGACTGGCATTCCCTCCCACCAAGGACCTTTTACTGCCTTATGCTGTTTGGTTGCTGGGGTAGGGTCTCTGTGACCCTGAATTAGATAATGTGGGTAATGAAACTGAATGGATAGCTAAGGGTCTATTAAATGTGCATGTGGGGGGCATTTGTAAGCATTATGTGAATGACTGTAACAAAGTTTAAGAACTGTATTTCCATCATGTAGTTTTAGTAACAGAGTATCTGTATAACAGAACTACCTAGCATGACGGGTGAGATAGAGTTATACTCTTTATAAAGGTTTTAGTTGATTTTGTTGAGTGAAGTTCAAATATGTAGATAAAACTTCAGGATATGATGTAAAGTAATTCTCATGTATTTGATACTAAGCACCTTTTTCACAGCAGCCCTACTTAAGCTGATAATTTTAATTAGGGATGTCTTATCTTTTTCCCTTTCTTATAGACGCAAATAGCTCACAACAGGATTTAAATGTTCTGAGAAGGTACCAGAAGTTTTTAAGCCATTGCCTTTATTGAGCAGTTGATGTTGAGCATAACACAGGGGGATAGAAGAAAATTGAATTAGATTATCTTTATATTGAACAAAGGTATTCCGTATTTAAAAAAAAAAACTGAAACAATGGCTAGCAGTGATGTTTCTGGGATACCACAAGGCTGTCACTAGCAAAGGAAACTGTGGTCACCCACTTCTCACACTGTTTCGTCACACTGTTTCCTGTTGCTGATGTGATAAGAACATCAGACACTACGGTCAGCGTACATTTCATTTCTCAGAAACAGTTATTCACTGTACCAAAAGCTTTAAAAAAATCACAAAGCACATTTAATCCTCGTTTGGTACTGCTGACAATATATTAACAATAAGAAGAAGTGAAATATATATGACACTTCTTGGCCTAAAATTCTGCTGGAGTTGTTAAGGAGTTACATTCTTGGAAGTGGACTAGTAGTTAAGAATTGCCTTTTCAGATGGTTTTAGTGAAGGTAACAGAACTGTTACTGTATAGGAGGAAGCCTTTGGAGTTGTGGTTGGTTTAGAGAGTTTTGGAACATTTTCCTTTGTGCTTCTAAGACTAAAGAGAATAATAATCATATAATTATTAAAGGATTGATACATCATAGGCTAAATGTATCAGCAAGATGTAGAAATGCTGTTTGTTTTATGGCATCACGCTATATATATCTATATGGAAAATAGTCTGAGTTTAAAAGTTATTCTTCAGAACATACTGATGCATGAAATGGAGCTGATAAATTTAGGAAATGAAGTGAAAATAAAGGTGTAAAATCTGCTGCTGTATGTTTTGGTGGATGATATGAAACTGGGTTTAGTGAGGATATTTTTCCTGAGTACTGGAACTTTTAACTTCAGTCCAAATGATTTTAGAATTTAAAGTCAGTATTGGACAGAATGTTTTAAAATATTGAGGTTTAACTTTTACTAGCAGTTCTTACAGTTATTTCCTAGAGTTCATAATAGGTGAGAGGTGCTTGATATTATAAATGCATAATATGTCATCCAGAAGTTTACAAGTTTAAACATACCTTGCCTAATTTTTCATATATAGCTGTGATTGTGTGCAAATACAAAGACTAGGGTTCTGAAAGATTCTTAATGCTCACATAAATGACCTACTGCAGGTAGGTCAGTTCATGATAGAGTGAGAAACTATGATTCAGTGACAGCTGTGCCCATAACACACATCCACATCCAGCCAGCTGTATACATCTGTCACAGACACACACACACACACACACACACACACACACACACACACACACACACACACACACACACATTCATCCACCTTCATTCATGTTCCTACAGACATGCACACATATGTTCACATATGTTGACACAGATGCACACACTGACACCTCTCCATTTCCATGTCATCTCTGAATTTACCTGTTCCTTGACTACTTCCATAGGAGTAAATGCATGGCCAATATCTTTTGACAGCATTCACTTTCCTTCAACAGTGGAAAATTGCACAGCCTAAGTAATTCCTTGAATCACACCACAGTGCAAATCAGTAGTTGCAGGCATTTCTGGAGTGAGCACATAGCTAATTAGCATTGCATCCATTCCCCCAGTTTGTCACATTAACATGCAGATTGGTAAGATGGACCACTCTCCATGCTGCGACCTCATCTATTGAGAACCTCAGTAAAAGGGTGGTCTAAGAATTGTAAAGGCTTACCACGAATAGGAAAACAGTTGCACTGAAGCTTCCTTCTTCTGGTAAGGCTTTATGAGTCGTAGAGATAGTCTGTGAGCTGCGACTAGTGAATTAATTAAAGATTTGTGAGCATTGCTGAATCATTCCAGTCTTTGAAAACATCAGAATGCTGCTGAACCAGTAACACAAACAGCTTTATTAAAATATCTTACAGTAACTCCTTTCATCATGAAGACTTGTATTGGAATGTATTAAAATCAAGCTTAAATAGCACTGCCATAAAGCGTTCGACTTGGAGTGATCCAATGAAAACAACAAATTAAACATATGACATTATATATCAAAAAGCTGTTCAGAAACACAAACTTGCTTTAATGTTCAGGTGGTTTGCTTTTTAAAACACACTTAAAATTAATAACTTCATTAATTTCAAAGGGGTAGAAAGCATTCAAATGTACTTGTCAATATATTGCTCATCGTATTAATAAACACATGGCATCTTGTTCCAGAGACATCATCAGCGAGTATAATGCTCCTTGTGCTATGTACTTGACTAGACACATGCAGCAAGTGAAATGTCCACAAAAATTCCTTACAAAAATAATACAAGGAGTAAACAAAATGTCCTACACTGTTCACCTTAAAGCCCTGCCTCTTTACTCTATATCATACAGACTACTGAGAGGCAATCTTTGCCTGGTTTACATGGCATCCACTGACCCTGTCTTAATAAACTTTTTGCACAATCGCAAAACAAACAGTATCAGAAGTATAATATCAAAAGTCCTGAATTTTATTTGTGACATAAATAGGACATTTTAGAAAGAGAATTCCCATTCTCAGGAACAGGCTCCCCATCCATGTGAAGCATTGTTCTTCTCTAACCCTATTTAACTGCAACTTGGACCAATGGAGGGTTAATTGGAAATACACCACTGGGCTAGTGCCTATGTCTCTGATGGCCATAGGCAGTTAGTAAATTACCCCCTAAAAAAATTGTGGGACATGTTTGGGTTGCACAGCTAGGCTTATAAAGGCCTTAGTGATCATTAGCCTAGTATATACCGATGAACTTATGAATTACTGTGCTGTCTGGGTGCTGTCAGAACGTGTTAATAGCAGTAAATTATCTGCTTATTTTTTAAATATAAATAAACTGTGTGCACTTTTGTAATAACTTGCATTCAGTAAAAGGTGTATGAATTGTATAAAAGTATGTACTGCATATTCCCATCATTGTATTAATATTGTTTGCCAAAGGCTATGGAATGTGACCTTTGACCCATCCAGCCCTGCTATTCTGTACATTCTCTCTGCATGTCAGGTGATACACTGTCTTCTGTAAATGAAGGTCCCGTGTTTTTAAGTGTTGCAACATTAAATCTTAGTCCAGTGAAAGCATTCATTTTAAACGAGATATCCAAGTTTCTGTGCACATTGTGCACTGAGAAAATTACACCAAAGTGCATTGTTTAAGTGTAAATGCCTAGAGTATAATTACCATTCTAGGCAAACAATAGTGTGATATTATATTACCCTGACCCAGAGAAACTCTGTGTAGGCTTCACACAAAGCCTACATGGAGTTTACATGTGTGCGCAGTGATACATGGCGAGTGGCAAAGCACAATGCATATTAGTGCTACGTGGTTCGTCTAAGTGAGGTTTTGGAGCTGGTAACAGTGTTGTCGGCCAGGAAACCATGTAAGTGAACAAGAATAGCAATTCTGTTTAAAGCATAGCACCTACTCTCCATGGATTTGTGAGGAATTCCACAATGATCACCAGGGCTTTCCAGATAGCTGTCAATCTAGTAGTGCAACACATCTGCACAAACGCCAATATGGGGGACAATTAACCAGAAATAGGGGCATATTTGACATAGATGTCACATATAAATGTGGTACAATGAAACCCATATATACTCTTAACCTCTTAGAGCAAGAAATTTGGACAAAGCCGTAAATAACGAAGGGACAAAGGGCCCAAAATAGGGACAGATTCTAATACTGCTCTTACAAACTTGGAAAGATGATAGAATAATAGATTTTACAGTAGCATGAATTTTCTGAAGATCATGGAGTTTGAAACTCAAATGTCTGTCATCAGTTTCTGACTTCAATCTGCAATGACATGCCAATGACTTGCCAGAAAACCAAAATATTATGAGGAAAAGGTCAAAAATATGAGACAAAAACTGGACATTCTACACAAATCAGGACAGATGAGAGGTCTAAACTAAAATGTATGCGATATTGACTGACATCAGTCCTGACATCATCCCAGTGATATGGAAGAAAGCCACAAATCTGATAAGAAACACATCTGGACATCCTAGGAATATCTGGACAGTTAAGAGGTATGAATGTGAGGTATATGGTCCAAACACTGTACAGGACATTATACTTACAGTGCAGAGTATTGTGATATCCCATTCCTGGCATGCTGTACTGAAGCTGTGTAAATGATCTATAATGGTACATGAAATGCCATGTAAAATGAACACTCAGGGGAAGTGTGTGTATTGAATAAGGACACACAGATGAATCATTGGAATGAACACAGGGAAAAAGTAAAACTGTTTGATGTGACTGTAACACAAGGTGGCATAACAATGGGGAGGATATTTGTGTGGGATAAGATCCTTACATGAATAATGCAGAGGACATCTATCAGGGATCTCACATACAAATGGGGTAGGATGCACATTGTGTAGCTTTGCAAACTGATATGCCTGAATATGAGTGTACTCTCAGCAGAGGTCTCTAGCAAAGTGGGCATGGGTAAAGGTTCATGGAAAACATTACAAGAACCAACCACAATCATGGATAATATCAGAATAATACTATCAGTAATCCCATGCCTCTGATGTAACATATGTGATGTGGACTGATAAGAGATGATTCTGCACACACACACACACACACACACACACACACACACACACACACACACACACACACACACACACACACACACCTGAACAACTATTATCCATCCACACTCTATGAGGGTAACCATGCACACTGTGCTGGCATGTTAACATCTGCTACAGGTGTTAGGTGGGACACTGCCTTACCTGTTTGTGGCATTATGAGCAATACAGGCGAGTTGACTGGTGTGCATGGTATATATATATATATATATATATATATATATATATATATATATATGACTGTTGTGCATATATAGCACAATCCACACTGTCACGAATGATATCCATGCCATTAATGTTGTCAAATACCTATTGTAGCAACTTGATTGGTGTTCCACACCATCTGACAGTCATGTATATTCCACAGAAAGAATACCTAGGTATGGCCAGTAAGACATGTGACAGCTCAGTGTGACAAAGGTGGTACATTTCAGTTACACATCACTGAACGATGTGTAGGGAGGTACATGAAAAAGGGTGCATTGTACTCAGTTACTGGTGTGATGAAGTCTGGGAACTATGAAGGTATTATGGCCTCTGACATGGATGTCCTTCACATACCCAGTACTTGTGTTACATTCAAGGGAGTAGTCAGCACTGTGACCACATACTGGTGGACATTCTACTTACCATCTATCCCGGGACAAAGGTCGCATACCTATTGGTCTGATTGTAGGGTGTGATGTCCACATTATACTTGGGGTGTGTGTTTGTTTTCCTGACTTAACAAATCCCCCCATACTTTCTTGTCATTGCAGGTGTTGTCATGGCTGTAGCAGCATTATTTGTTATGTGTTGATACTGTCTATAGTATACTAATATCACAGCTGGCATCAATAACTGACCACAATCTGTAGGCCTTCAGGCAGCTGGTTGGACCCAGGCTGTATATGTCATCTGTGATGTCCATCACTTGAATAATGGACAGGAAAGGGTCTAGCAGACAGCTCTCCTGTATTGACCTGATCACTGGACCTGAGATATAGGTCACTTCATGCATTTCAACATAGTGAGATGCCATGTATGTGATACACTGGTCTACCCAGTTGGTGATATAAGTGTTTATGGCCACATATAACAGTGTTTATTGAATACGTCAATGTGGATTTGTGTCAAATGCCTTGACCTGGTCAAGTTCCACAGGATGATAGTGTTGTCATCATGCATGCCCTCGATGACCTCTTTGAGGACATCTATCAGATGTAACAGACATGATGTAACATTAACAACTGACACAGGTCTGTTGCACACAACTGGGATATTACTAGTGTCCATTTAAAAGATCCATGATGACATGTTGGTCTCCCTCACAGTTGGAGAGAGTCAGGATGTTCTATACATGCATGCATCAAGTACTGGTCCCCCAGCTCAGATGGGTGCATGTTGATGTACACCCTTCTACAGGAACATAGGCCATGTGGAGGGTGTGTTGAAGTGTGGATTCAACCATATCAGGAAGGTGTATGTGCTGAGTCAGGCCATAGCTGACCTGTGATGTTGTCACAGCCCATTGATTCCTTGTGAGAGGCCTGGATGAAGGCATGACAGTGCATACTGCCTATGCTGATCTGGCCTAGGGTTTTGACACAATTCCCAATGCAGGTATCATTGAGAAACTCTCCCAGCTGAGGATTAATCTCTACATCACTAGATGGGTAATCAAATGGCTCACCAACAGAACATATACTATGAAAACTGGTGAATCAACTTGTACCAGTAGAGCTGTCACCAATGGCAAGCCCCAAGTATCTGTGCTTGACCCTTCACTGTTTGGAATCTATTTCCCGACTGTTCAGACTAAAGAGTATGGCCTTTGGCTTACCAAGTTTGCTGATTCTTGCATATTGGGTGCAATCACTGGGTCTATATTAGTTTGCCGAAAGTTATATTTAGCGAACACTTCTGCAGTTTGCTGAATTTTCCAAGGGCAATGAAGCAATTGCTCTGCAGCACAATGGAACCCACGAGTAACTAAATTAAACCCACCCAAGTGTGGGGGCTTTGCCCCTTACACCACCATTAACTATATATACCAACTCTGAGATCACATTACAGTGGGGAAAAGGGCAAAGTTGTGTAGTTGACCAACTACTTCATTGTCCTTGGAAAATTCAGCGAAATGTGGAAGCGATTTAAACGGAATATGGGTCACGAGGTGTTTGCTGAAAATAACATTCAGTGAACTAATATAGACCCCAGTCACTAAGTCCATCAATGATGATAACATAGTACAGGAAAAGGTAACACAGTCGCTGAGTCCACCAATGATGATAACATAGTAGAGGAGGAGGTAACACAAATGATGGGTGACAAAGGCACACGGTCTACAAATAAATGCAGAAATGTGTCATTTTTATGTTGTCAGCCTGAAAAGTGGAATTTGTTGTTAATCACAACATTGACAACAGTCTTGCTATGCTGAAACCCAGTAGTGCAAGCACTGGGAACACATGTAGAGAGCAATCTGAACTTAGACCACCAAGTGTCCCCACTGGTATTGAAAGCCTCTGTTGTGCACATCATAAATCATGCCATCATATTCAGATCTTAGGACTGTATGACAGTACTGTACTCAACCCTCATAAAAACACTAATAGAGCATAATGCTCTCTTTTGCATATACCTCATTGGACACATGCAGCAGCGGGAGAGACCACAGGGCTTTCTCAATAAGAAAATACAGGGCTTACAAACCATCCCATGATGTATGTGGATATATTAAAAGCCATGTCACTGTAATCTGTCTCGCATAGGATGAGGTGATGTCTGCCTGGCCTCCAGGCCAGTCTCCAATTCTGCCATGGTGGGAGTACTGCATATCCACAACTCTGATATAGCTGATAACATCAGAAGTGTCTGTTGGAGAGAATATAGTAATAACAGTGTCCCACATGCTGGTGTAAAGTGCTGTCTGTTATATCAAGCAAGAGCACGCACACACACATGCACAGACACACACACACACACACACACACACACACACACACACACACACACACACACACACACACACACACACACCCAACTGACTGCAGTGAGAATAAAACCCCACCTTTCTAAGTATGCAAACTACAGAACTCAGTATGTTATGCAACCGCCATGGCACAAGTCCAACTTGGAATGTCTCAGACAACACTTTATAGCTGATGACATCAGTGTCTGGTGAGGAGAATATGGTAATAGTGTCCCACATGCTAGTTTTAAGTGCTCTCTGTAATGTCATGCAAGAGCACAGAGAGACATAGACACATACACCCAGCTGACTGCAGTGAGAATAGAGCCCCTACATATCTACATATACAGACTGAAGAACCCAGAGCTTTATGTAAGTGCCATGGCACAAGTCTGATTTATACAATAGTGCAGGTCGGTTTATAGTAGATGACATCAGCAAGCCATGTGGGAGACAAGAGGTTGGGAGGCTTGCATGAAATGGATGGGTAGGCATGTAAAAGTATCAAAATTAATAACCAAAAACCTGCAGTGCCCACAAACAAGACCACTCCAAAATGAAGGAAGACTTTAATCTGGGTCTATATTAGATAAACAAATGCTTAAATGTTCGAATCTCTAAAGGTCAACCTTTAGAGATCGAACATTTAAGTGTTCAAATATCTTTAAAAATTAAAAAAAAAAAAAGTAAAACAAAAAAAAACTAAAGGGCAAGCCCCCATGCACCCCCACACAACCCCGCTACTTAAATATACCAACTCCAAGATCACACTATAGTGTAGGGAATGGGAAATTTTCCGTTTCCGCTCTGCCGTGCACTGAAGTGCAATCTCAGAGTTGGTATATTTAAGTAGGGGGGGTGTGGGGAGTGCAGGGGGGCTTGCTACCCTGCTAAAACACTTTCAGTTTACCTTTTTTTTATTTATTTTATTATATTTTCGAACACTTAAATGTTCAATCTCTAAAGGTTGACCTTTAGAGATTCAAACATTTAAGTGTTTGTCAATGTAATATAGACCCTTTAATTCAAAATGAATAAAAGCACAAGTTAAGTACTTTCATTCCACATTACTGTTTTTAACCAATGGAACTTCATCAGAACTAAAAACAACCAACTTTTATCTCATTAAGTAGTATAAAATACAAGTTGTGACCTCACTTAATTAATTAAAATGAAAATTTAAAAACACAACACAGAAAATGCAGTGAACTTGACATTAACACAAATTAAAATTGTCAGCTTATATTGCAACAGTATCCCAACTTAACATTTTATTGTAAAATGCTAACCTGGTCAATAAAATCAGGCATTATAATGTTTAAGTTTAAATACTGAGTTTATAGAAAAGGTTTCTTTTACACCAGGTGTGCTTGTGGCATTCAACTCTAATTGCCATTTCAATTCAATTTTTCCTAGATGTTCTTTCATAAACACTCTCCTAGGGTCTTTAACCAACTGTTCTATTACCATAAAACCAAACTTGTGCCTCTTAAATTCCCATATATGTCTACTCAGGGCATTTGTGGATTTCTCTTTTCTAATATCAAGCAAGTGCTCATATATTCTTTCTTTTAATTTTCTCAAACTACATAAAATACTTGGCAGGTATCACAACCTTCTTTACACTGAGGCATTGTGCACAGCACCCACATTTAAACATACCATCTTTTTTTAAAACTTATAATGCTATTATATGTTGTTAATATTTTGGGAGTATACTTGTTGATTTCCAAGAACTTCTTCAAAATAAAAACAAATGGCAAGTAAGACAGCAAAACACTCATTAATCCAGTTAGGGCTTTCATCTCAGTTCAATGAATAAACCTTCTTCAGACAAACCATATCCTGAAACACATCACTTTTTATAATCATTATAAATCACATCAGAATCAACCTACAGGTCAATGCCATTCTCAAATTGTTTCTTTGGAGAAGGGACAAGGTTATCATACCAACAACAGGAACAATTATCAAAGAAAGAACTGGCGAGGGCAGAAGGAATCGAGGAGATAATAAGAGAAAGGGAATTTAATACCAAAAGTGAATTCAACACCAAAAGTACATCAGATAATGAAGGTGACCTGCTAAGAACATGCACCATGATAAAAATAGACAAGGAGACTTTAATATATTTAATTATAATAACTTTGAAGTTGATATTTCTTTAGCAGATCTTTTATCTAGA
Source organism: Protopterus annectens (assembly GCF_019279795.1). Classification (NCBI taxonomy): domain Eukaryota; kingdom Metazoa; phylum Chordata; order Ceratodontiformes; family Protopteridae; genus Protopterus; species Protopterus annectens. The sequence continues at coordinate 530,252,918 of NC_056742.1, read as the reverse complement.
GGCATGTCTTTTGTGCCTACTAGATATGGTGATATGGCCAGGACAATAATTGATTTGAAAGTATTTGTTTGAAAGTTGAACTGGAACTACTTGTTTAAAAATCAAAGTTATAATCATACTGACTTTAAAGTGCCAAGTGTCTTTAATCCACTGCTGATTCCTGCCATAACAATATTTGAATGCATCTGTGAATTAGATATAAGAGATTTGTTCAATAATGCAAATAGAAAGGTAGAGATGTGACCCAACTTTAAAAGGGAAGACTGGGAAAGTTTGGAAACATTAAATGGATGTGGAGCTCGGGTAATGAAACCTGATAAAGGAGGAGGGTTAGTCTGTATGGATAAAGAAGATTATAATAGACGTATGTGGGAAATGTTATATACAGGCAGTTATATGAAAGTGTCTTTGAATGAATTAAATGAGGCTTACCTTATATAAATAAAAGTGTTCCTTAATGATTTAATTATAGAAGCTAGGATTAGCATGGATTTATTCAACTTCTTAACCATGCCAGCACCACAAATCCCATTGATATGTGGGACACCTAAAATCCATAAAGATCTACAAAACCCCCATTTACACCTGATAGTAGATGAGAGAAATATATATTGGACATCATTCTTACAAATATTTTTTTCTTATTTGAAGGTAATTATTTCCTACAAAAGATAGGGGTAGCCATGGGTTCACCCTGTGGGGTGAGCTTTGCCAATTTAGTCATGGCATTTTGGGAACATGATTTCATTTTCAAGAATAACACATATAGAAAGCTGATACATTACTACATGCACTATTTGGATGCTATCTTTATTGTATTTAAGGGGGGAGACAGAACATGTAGAAGAACTCCTTAATTAGTTTAATAATACGACTTATTTTTTAGTGTTTACTCACACACCATATGGATCATATTGCATACTTGGATAAGATTTATATAAAGATAGGGAAAGTATGAAATATAAAACTAAGATTTATAGAAAAGCAACATATTCATAGTCATTTCTGCATTTCTCTAGCGCTCACCTCCTTATATCAAAAGAGGTCGGTCTTTAAAGGCCAATTAGTGAGAGCTGCAAGAATGGTGACTGATGAGATGGAAATTGTTAGTGAATGTGCGTTATTGAGAGGTATGGTTTTGAAGCACGGTTTAATGGGTGGTCTTATAGGTATGGTTTTGAAGCACGGTTTAATGGGGGGTCTTATAGAGGAAGTACAAGTAAAGAGAATCACTGGCTATTTTAAACCATTCTTGTGCAACACGATTTAGAAGATCCTAATAACGTAGAAATGATAGTGGCAAACTTGAATGAGATAGCAACTAATTATAGTTTGGCATTCATTGCCCCCTTAGCATAGATGCATGGTACATTAAACAAATTATAACCAAGAATTGGGCATTAATAACAACAGACAAAGAATTAAGCCAATTAGTAAAACCAAGGCCCAAAGTCATCTTTAAAAGAGGACAAAATGTAAAGAACATACCCGAATATAAAAAGAAGCCATTAACAAGGAACGTAGGGATGTTTAGATGTGAGGCTTGCCCTTATTGTAAGTATATGGAAGTAGGGACCATATTTAAAATACAGGGGAGAAAGTTTTCATGTAAAGGGTGATATAACTGCAGCTCAAGAAGTGTGATATATCTGGCTACCTGTAAATTATGCACATGTTTTTATATAGGTAAGACCGACCGAAAATTAAAAGAATGAGTGTGTGAGCATATTTATAGTATCAGAAAAAATAAAATGGAGAATGCCTGAGCAAAACATATTAATATGTTTCCCGAACATACATTTACATTCAGAATAATAGATCAAGTGGAATCAGATATAAGGGGAGGACCAACATCATTAAAACTGGAGCTACAAGAATTATCATGGCAGATAAGACTGAATGCTTATAACCAACCAGGCTTGAATGATGCAAGCTCTATAGTGTGCCTATTTAAACTAAGGACCCTGTTGAGATAGGTATTTTAAAATATTACTGTTGTATTATTTTGTATGTTAAAAACTTGTGTATTTATAAGAGAATATATATAGACATATATGTAGTAAATATTTTAAATATATACTTTCAAATATATATTTTTATTGTGTAAAGAAATGGAAAAGCTTTTTAAGTGAGGTGGAGTTTTGAATGAAACTGAGATTAATCATGTGATTTATAGTGATTATAAAAAGTGATGTGTTTCAGGATATAGTTTGTCTGAAGAAATTTTGGTCATTAAAGTGAGATGAAAATGCTAACTGGACTAAAGACTGTTTTCCTGACTTACTTGCAATTTGTTTTTATTTTGAAGAAGTTTTTTTGATTTTATTAGTCTGTCTTCGGATTCCAAGAACTTGTTGAATGATCTATCTTTTTTGTATACAATACTGGGTCTATCCCCCACTTATAACAAAATACCACCACCTGTTTTAAATAAATTCCATTTTTTTAATATACTACCCACTAAAGATTTACTATCCAAACTGTAAGTAGTAACAAGCAAATAGGCCCCTTCAGACTGATCTGCATGTTAACATCACTATTCCTTGTGTACAGTAGTGAAACATAGCTCTCCATATTTATTTTGTTCCACACTTTGTCTTTGATTTCTGACAAAATGTCTTCGGAATACCCTCTTTTCAAAAACATTTCACTTACAATGTTGCATTCATTAGTAAAGCTAACCATATCAGATACCATTCTGGAAAGCTGTATCAACTGAACTTTCACCACAGCTTTTTTCTGGAGGACAAGGTGCCGACTAGAGAAATGTAGATAAGTGTTTGAAAAAGTGGATTTTCTATGAATATTTGAAACAAACCTTGTTTCTCTAATATTTTTAGTTAATTCCACATCTAAATATACAATCTTGTCAGTACTAAATGTGTGTATAAATTTCAAAAAGGCCACTGGGTTTTTAATAAAATCATTGAATTTATCTCATTTCTCCCTTGTATCTTTCCACACCATGAATATATCATCTAAAAATTGAATATAATAGTTCCAAGAATCTTTAAAAGTACTGTAGTATCAGAAAAAATAAAATGGAGAATGCCTGAGCAAAACACAAGTAATTACTCTCCCAGTTAGTCATTACTATAATAGCAAAGGATGGGGCGCACGCTGCACCCATAGCTGCCCTGGTGAATTGTTTGAAATATTGGCCCTCAAAATAAATGAAGTTGTTTTTTTACACAATTTCCATCAAGGTAGAAATAACATTCACCTTCTCCACATCTAAGTCACCAAGTGCAATAACTTATTCCTCAAACCACAATAAACCAATGTCATGAGGAATTACAGAGTAAAGGTTTTGAACATCAATTGTAACAAAATACAGTGTTCCATATATGCTAAAGCACTAATGTTCTTTAAGAATTCCAATGAGTCCTCGCAAACGTTTCAATTTTACAAACTATTTTTAATAAATTATCCAGACATTTGGCTATAAAAAATGTATTGGACCACGTAACATCAATTATAGGTCTCAAAGGTGGATTATTTGAATATTTATGCAACTTTGGAATACCGGATATATTAGCTAATACAGGTTTATCATTATACATGAAATCAAATTCATTGATATTTATTCAACCTTCCATTAGCATGTCAAAATACTGGCAATCCATGGCATTGGAGATAACTGTAGGAGACACACCTCTGCTCTTCTGTCTAGACACACTCTCTCACAAACACACACACACACACACACACACACACACACACACACACACACACACACACACACACACACACACACACACACACACACACACACACACACACACACACACACACACACACCAAGTTGACTGCAGTGAGAACAGAACCCCTACCTATCTAAGTACACAGACTAAAGAACACAGTACTTTATGCATGCACCACAGCACAAGTCTGAGTCATACAAGAGTGCAGGTCAACGTATAGCAGATGACATCAGCAGGCCATGTGGGAGACAAGAAGTTGGGAGGCCTATATGAAATGGGTGTGTAGGCATGTCCAAGTATCAAAATACTACAATCCATGGCATTGGAGCAGTAAGTTTAGGGTACACACTTCTGCTCTTCTGTTTAGACACACACACACACACACACACACACACACACACACACACACACACACACACCAAGTTGGCTGCAGTGAAAACATAACCCCTGCTTATCTAAGTACAGAGACTATAGAACATAATATTTATGCAAGTACCATGGCACAAGTCTGATTTATAGAAGAGTGCAGGTCAACTTACAGTACATGACATCAGCAGGCCATGTGGGAGACAAGAGGTTGGGAGACCTGCATATATTCATGGCTTCATAGGTTCATAGGAGGCTACTAGCTTAATGGCCTTAGGGTGTTCCCAAGCCTAGCTGTGTAAAAATACAAGTACCCTTATTGAGCATAGTTATATAGTCATTGTTAGCAGAGCCATTTTGTAAGCAGTACCTACTGTCCCTGTCCATGAGGGATATAGGTGCCACCTCAGAGGTGATTTTACAATCACCCAACCAGTTGTCAAGGTTGTGCTTGAACAGGGTCATTGAGGAGCACTACTTCACATGCAGTGGGAGCTTATTATAGAGGAGTGTTAATTGTTGGGGGATATAGCTATGCCATAGCATGTTCTGTTTATTTCATGGCTAGGTTGAGAACCATGGAGCATGTTAGTCTTGTCTAATATGATTTGCAGATGTCCAACATTTTCAGTAGGGCAGGGTTTGAGAATGCTCTGTAGGCCAGGCATAGGTCACTTCTCACCAGCCTGCATGATACTGAGTATAGTGACAGGTCTTTCAGTCTTAAGATATATGTCATGTTTAGATGCCCTGGATTCTCCCATTCACAAAGCTTTGTAATTCCTCCAATTGCTACAGGTGTCTTGTGAGGTATAGACAGAAGAGAGCATTGTACTTAGTGGTCTGATAAAAGCAGAGTACAGCAGATCTATGACTTCTGTGGTCTTGGAAATGATGTCCATATATATGAGGTGTGTAATGCAGAATGTGTGTCTCACTATGGACACATAGTGATGAAAGTGTATATTGCTACCAATGTGTGTTCCCAAGTCTCACAGCACTGCATTTGAGCTTAGAGGGGTGCTATGTATGTCATAATTAGCAGGGGTACTTCATTGTCAAAGAGGACAATGAGGCACTGTTTACTTTAAGGCTCAGTCTGTCAGTTTGGCACCAGTCATTTGTCTGTGTCAGCCCTTCTGTCATATGTTATCATCATTGGGGACTCTATATGAGTGCTTACAGTTAACAGTCATCTGCAGACTTGGTAAACTCAGGCCATCTACTGTTGCCTGCAATTCAGGGAAGTAGTTTCCAAACATTTGAAGGCCAAGCACAGATCCTTGTGGTATTCCACTGGTAAGTGGGCTAGTGGTGGAGATGTAGTCCCCAACTTTGAGACTGTGTATTCTGTTTATGAGCCAGTTGGCTATCCATCTAATACTGCATGGCCTAATTTCCAGATGAGAGATCTTCAGTATGAGACATGAATGGGGGATAGTGTCAATGGCCTTGGATAACAGCATAGGTGGCATGCCCTGTTATCCCTCATCCAGGTCTTTTGAGTCAGTATCAAAGAAGTGCACAAGGTTCAATAAGCAGGATCTACCCTTGGCAAAAACAGAAGGGGTCGGGTGAGGTGTGTTGAAGGTTACCTATGGCCTTGTGAATAAGGTCCAAGCTGATTCCTTCCCTAGCCTTGCAGATAAGGCTATTAGGCTTATGGGCCAATAGTTGTAGTTCTGCATGTTACCAGATTGATGTGCATTGCATATCATACAACATTTGAGATTACTTTCTGTAGTGTAGGTGATACAAGTATGGAAAAAGTACTGAAACACAAGGGATGCAGTACCTGGGGGTGGCAACACATGGCTGTATTGTAAATATGTGAGATGTTGTTAGCTAGGGCCTTCAGTCTGTAATGTTCCCACATGTAATTTAAACATACTGTTTGATAGGGTCTTCAGTTTGTAATGTACCCATATATAATTTAATGTCATAGACAGGAAATGGACAGTAAACATGAGTAATACATAATAATATTTACTTTTCCATAGCTCGGCGAGCAGCAGGTTTGTGTGACAATTGGCAAAGTGTATATGCATGTGAGATACACATGTTTGCACATAGTTAAGCAGTTGGCAAATGAAAGCCACAATGCTAAGGTCTGACAGTTAGTATTGAGTCTGTGCAATACACCTACTGCTTGAATGACTCTGTGGCAGCAGGTGTTAATGCAATGATGCATTTCTTTTTGGGACTAGATGATACTGAGTTTGAATCCAGGTCTAGCTAATAATTTTAAATACTTTTATTTAAACACTGATAATGCAATGACATGAATTCTTTATTGTGCATGTGTAGCTGTGTGTTGGCATAACACAGTGGGGTTAAGAGACATTGCATGGAGAGAACTGCAGCAATTTGCCCTGCTCACCATTGCTGTGAGTTGGTGCACAATGCACACCTCTGAACAAACATGGAGCTTTAAAAGTGAAGGGATCCATTGCCTTTTTTGCTACTTGTGTGTTTTGTGTGATTCCTTTTTGACAAGATTAAGAGTGCTAAAATGGGGTAGATATGAAAGTGGTGAAATGGGGAGCAAGCATGGGAAAGAACAAAGTGAACGTAGGACAGGAATGTGCAGGACAGAAGTAGAAAAGAACCATAGCTATCCATTTCTTTAACAGTGTAAACTGAAAATATGCACAGAATGTTAACTGAATTTGGACTGTCTCCTCCAGAGAGAGGGTTGACCACAACGCAATCATGTTGTATTGCCAATTGGACTGAATCAGGTATGTCAATGTGTGTGAAATGGAGAGCTATGCATGGGATGATTTTTTTGTGGGACAGCTGCCCATTCATTTTTTATTTGAAAGAGAGAAGAATGTTGTGGAAGGGACATAGGAATGTCTGGGTCAGGCAAGTTGGGTAGGTGAGGAAGCAATTACAGACAGACAAGACAAACAAGACAAGAGACAGGGATAGTGATGGACACGGATTCCGGCGTGTAGCTCCCAAGACATTTCCCTGTGAGCTACATCGCTGAAACCAAACGGCTGCATCAGCACTTTGCCGTAGTGCAAAATGGCTGAAAAGCATAGCCGCTGCAGCTGTAATCTATGAACGGGCAGCTACAGCCGTACGGGATGTGTAACACATTCCTTCTTCTCATTCAAGGAATGCATTTATTTAATTATTTATTTATTTTATTGTCAGTCTGCAGCGGCTATGCTTTTCAGCCAATTTGCACTATGGCAAAGTGCTGATGCAGCCGTTTGGTTTTGGTGATGTAGCTCGCAGTGAAATGTCTTGCGAGCTACACGCCAGAATCCGATGGACACAAAAGGTTGGGGGACACCATGATCGGGGTGCAGGGACAACCCAGGCCCATGGCTATCAAGCTGGGAGACAGTGAGTCCTCACCCACTGGACTATCATCAGTATCACCTTTCTCCACAGGGTATTGGAGTGATTGACATCTCCTTCTCCTCCTCCTAGTATTATGCAAAATGAGGGAGAGCAGCCTTTCCAGCTGGTGCAGGTGTGCACCAATGATGCAGCCCACCACCCTACACACCAGTCCTGGCAACTTGCTGTGGGTGATAAACTCACCAGCTCTGCCACTTCTCCCGGAGGTAGTGCAGGGACAGCAGAGGCAGTGCTGCCAGGTTGGGTGCCAGGTGTGCTGGAAATCAGTGCTGCTGCCAGTAGATTGGGGACTGGTTGATCCACTGGGGCTGGCCTACCTCTATGTGCTGTGGAGCATTTAGTGATGTGGTATACATGGATGACATGGACACATTTTGACAACACATAATAAAAATAAAAAAAGAAATGAAAAAAATAAAATAAAATAAAAAATAATATATAGAAAATAATTTTAACAATAAAATAAAATAGGAAAAAAATAAAAAAAACATTATTCATAAAATAAAACAAAAATAAAATAAAAATATAAAAATATTTAGAAAATAAAATAAAAATGAAGAAAATAAAAGACAGATGAGTTGAGGTGAGAGAAAAATGGTAAGATTAGTACCATCATATATGATATACAATGTGTTAATAGAATTATACAACTCTAATATCTAAATTTTTACATTTAAGTTTACCCTCCTAACAGGTACACACTATACTATAGAATGCTGCAAGTAATCCTTGAAATGTGCATATATTGCACGTATGTGTGTTTCAATTAGACACTATACAGTTTACAGGAGGGCATTTGTGCCACTGGTATAGAGGTTTTAATTTAATGTAAATATTATTGAAGAAATAACAGTATGGTATAGCTGCAAATTGTGGTATTTGAACCCACAACCTCTGACGAAAGTCTAATATTGGATTCATGCAATTGGTTTGTGCTACAGACTAATGCATACATATTTGCATTTAGAGTTGAGATATTAATGCTCAGTTTCACAGAATTCTACAAAATACCAGAAAAGCTATTTTTAACTTTTAATGCTACAATAACAATTCTCTTCTACTGCATACATAGCACTTGCTCCTCTCAGTCTCTCCAATCTAGTGATGTGGGTCCATACATTGCACTCATGATCACTGGCAGCTGGGGAAAAAACAGAAAAGAAGACCATCATGCATACCGGTCTTGCCTATATTCAGCTTTCTAAGTCTTACAAGTAGTATCTTGAGTTGATACTTACATAGATGTGGGATGTCTGCAGTCCTACATTTCTCAATCAGACAACTGAGTATTACCCTCTTCCTCCTCAGTAGGTCATTATAATGATGCCTACATTACTCTTCAGTATGCAGGATACCAATGGTACTAGATACAGCCTTGGATAAACTAGCCCTTCCCTCAGACTTGTACTAGGAGACAGAATAGTCCAACTGTAGAAGCCAGTGGCTGTGCTGCTTCATTAGGAGCCCATTGAATATCCTGGACTCCTGGAAATCCCACCTCTGTGCCTTAAATTGGCACCTTCCCTACCAACACCTGCCATGTCTATCTACCAGTGAAAATAGAGCAGTGGAGACTGATGCTTTCCTGCCAATCTCAGTTATCATGTTTACTGGAGTGCACACAATCATGCAACATGTTTGCCCTATTGTGAGCAGAGAGCATCAGTGTGGAATGAAATAATTGCAATTGGAAGATTAATATGATAACGCAATAATATTGCCTCATCCCTCATACATATAATTAAGATAAGCTCTACTATCTAAAATGTTACAACTGAGAGTGAATAAAATGGGAAGTGGAACAACAGTAAAAGTTTATGGAATATCATGTATTATAACCCAGGTCCATGTGTATAGCAGTCCTACACTTACTGTTGTCACAAGACAGTTGAAATAACAGTTATTTATGTTTCAGTACATTGCTATCACCTACAGTGTTGACTCAGCCAAATTGGTTTGTGTAGTGACCAACAGAATTAATTGAATGTACACAGTTTTTATTTTTGGCTTTCTGGGTCCTGTCTGCTTCCTGGATGATCCAGTTGTCCAATTTGTGCACTGCCATGCTTTTTGCAAATGAGATAAGCACAGCAAAATGGGTTTGCATGGTGCCCAACAAAATTAATTCAATGTATATATTTTTTATTTTTGGCTTTTTATGCCCTGTCTGCTTCCTGGGTGGTCCAGTTGTCCAGTTTGCACACTGCCATGTTTCACTCAAACGAAATAAGCACAGGCCAACCTGTCATTAATTTTCCACTGTTTCCCATTATTGTGCTAAGTGCCACATCATACAAACACTGCCCCCCCAAACATAAAAAAATAAAAATAATAACAAAAAACAAAAAATAAAGAAAAGAAAAGAAAAACACAAGGAAGATAAAATGGGACAAGTATTCCAAATGAGGAGAATCAGTGGATGACATACAAACTAGACAATATTGGTTCACGAGTTTTGAACTCTCACTCCAATGAACTTCCAGAACACAGGAAGGGTACCTCATCCCTCTTTTCCACGCAAACAGCTTTGCTGCAAGGAACTAAATTCATTCTGCACACAACCAACTGCAACATCAACTATAGAAATATGACACCATACAACTGTTATTTGTACATTCATTATTTTTGGATGTAGCGCACTCATTTGCATATTCAACATGCTGACAGCCCTAAATCGGGTCTATATTAGAATGTCGAACACTTAGGTTGTCAAAAGCCTAAACGTCGACACCTAAATGTCGTACGCTCAAAACCGCGACCAGCCACTTAGGCAAATTTTTACCCTGTGAAAAAATTTGCTTGGCCAACAAAAAAAAAACATACTTTAAAACCCTAATCAAGTGGGGGACTTCACCCCCCTCACCCCCCAACTAAATATACCAACTTTGAGATCGTTCTACATCTGGGAAAAGGGCAAATCTCCAATGATGGCCAAGCAAATTATTTCCCTGGGAAAAAAGTTGCATAATTGGCCGGTCGTGGTTTTGAGCATTTGACGTTTAGGTGTCACTTTTTGTGCATGAAAAATATTCTTCTAATAAACTCTTGTAAGTCTGTATACAAACTGATAATGTACTATTGTGAACTAAACCAATGTTACTAATAAATACATTTTTGCAAATCTGTAACTGAACTGATAATGTACTACCATGAAATGGAAAGGCTGGAACTTAATTATTAAACCAAATGAAACTAAAGTAGTAATCTGACACCATATTAATATTTTAATTTTTGTCCATTTCTGCACCTGTATAAAATCAATTCTAACTGTTTAACTTTTTACTTCTACTCTGTGACCTGTAGGTTGTAACATAGCCATTTTTGTAGCTGATGTCATTTAGTTCTTTTAGTCCTACTGAATGCTGCACGATTTATCATTACTGTCTACAATATTCTTGGATAAACAGGAAGAACTAAAACTGCATAAACTGTCACTAAGAATTTTAAACTGATCTTAACCATACTGTCGTATACATAAGCTGCCTGTAATCTGATAACTCAGCTACGTAAGTCTGTGCCTCTGGTAAACTGCAATTTCTGCATGAAATATATATATACAGTCTTGAACTGTTTACATATACACATTTATTGCTAGAGGTGACCTGATCTGATTCTGGATCTTTACTTGTCTGTCCTTTATACAGGTATGTGAAGTTTCTTCATACACTATATACCTTTATTATTAAAGTTGAACCTGTGGCTTTAATAACACCTAATATTTATGATGCACTCTTTTCTTGCACGGGATCTGAACTTTTGGTTGCATTGTCACTTTTAAAATGTAAAATTGACTTTAAATTTTACATTTTGTAAACTAGCAAAATAACATTTAATTTCTGTGAATGCTTTTTGTCACTGTCTGTATCAAGATATTATTTATGCATTACAACACTTTACTACCATAATATAAAGGTCTTAATGTCTGATAAACAAAACAAAAACACAATAAATCATTTTCCATATTTGTAACTGTAAACCCTTTATTCTGTGAATTAACTTGACTGTTATTTCTGGTATACCCTACACAACATGAGTTTCTGGAATGGTAAATGATACAATTACCTTTTTCTCACTGGCTACTCCCAATATGTCTTTATGAGAAAACGATGAAATTCGACTCCCTGCACTTTAGCTGTGTCATTTGAACTGGAATTTATTTTATCTTTAACCCATAAATCTGCATGTTTCTGTCATAATCAATTCTGTACATGTGCACAATCTACTGCATACAAATTCTTACAAGTGTGCACTACTATACATTCTGTAACAATCTTGTTACTGAAGTCTAAAACAACATGTAACTCTGCCATGTTCATACTTAGTACAGAGCTGTTACATTTAGAACTGTTTATTGCTATAATCTTTAACCCTTTAAATCCTGACAAAACTGCATTTGTGTCCTCTAGTAGAGGTATATTTGTAACTGAAATTGATTTGTCTGTATTAATCAGTACATTATTCCACAATTTTTCTGTAAACAATGAAATATTGTCATTTCTTTCAACTTTAAACAATGACAGATAAATAATCTGGTTTGGTGGTGGACTGTCACACCCTTTATAGATAAACTGAAAATCCTTTTTTATAGAACTAGCAATAACACTGACTTGATCTATGGAATGCATTTCTTCTTTATTTTGCCCTGAAACACTAGTAATAACATTGACTTGAGGTAAGGTATTCATTTATTTTTCTACTTTGCCCTGAAGTCCACATATCATTTATGCTGGTGTTTACTTTATCAGACTCATCAAAATCTGCACTCTGATCCCTCTTATCCCCCCTCAGTACAATATTTGCACTGTTTTTGAAAACAATAAACTAGAATTTATTACATTTTGAACATCTGTATTTGAAATAATAAGAACTTGAGACATTGCAAATGTTTGCCTTATGTTTAGTCAGGAAATCTGCATGTTATATACAGTGACTGTGTTGACATCTGTATGTGGAATATTGTGACTTAATACTGTATTTTGAATTACATGTTCTGTATTGTTTACACTGATTTCTGCAGACTACAAACAAGAATTTGTGTTGTCTGAAATCATACTGATAGAAATGGACTTATTCTGTGTATCATGAGACAATATGTATGTTGCAGTGTGCTTTTTTGATTTAACCCTTTTGTTCCTAGAAAGATGTAATATTCCTGAACTAATAACTTTTAAATTTAAATGAACAATTTTGGAACACAGATTTTAGACTGACCCAATGTTTAACTTTAAACCACACATTTACTGGTGTGTTCACTGTAGAAGTACTGTTTGACATATTATTACAATTTACATTTACTGATGTATTTACACTTTTCTGAGATTTACTGTCTGAGTAAGTTAACAATAATACATTTTTATGTAATTTTATGATATGAAGTTGCTTGAAGAATGTGTTCTGTCATCTGCAGCTTTTTAAACTTTTCTTGTTTTTTAGCTGTGTGGTGCATCATCTGCTGTGGCTTTCTTCTGTATGAAGCTCACATCTGGAATATCAGTGGTGTCCAAATGAAAGGTCTGCTCTGTAAGGAGTAACTGTAGTATCATTGGTGGTGGCCTTATTCTGTATGGAGTTTACAGTCTTCCTTCTGGAAAAACAATGGTGTGCTGCTGAAAAGTCTGTTATGAAACTGCTGCTGTAGTCACTGATAGACTGGAAAAGTGTCACTATAAACTGTTAACAAAAAATAAAACATATGCTGCAATAATGACATCTTCAAGTTAAGCTGGCTGCTGTACTTGAAATTATACTGAAATGGTTATTCACTACAGCTTTCTCTGATCATGGCTGTCTAGAGTAGCTGTTGGGTTTTGAGAATTATTTTTCTCTTCCCAATTAGGACAGTTCCTTCATGATTGTAAGAAATCAGAGTTCTGTTGCCACAGATTGCTTAATAATAGTTTATTGTAGTGAGTAAGATATAATATAATAGCAGCATATATAAATGTCAAAGCAGCATATTTAATGGTGTATAGCAGCATAATATATCAAATATCAGAAAGCTCAAAAGTAGTTAGCTATGTCCACCATCTTAACCTTGTTTCCCAGGCCTTGTCTTGCAGGTCCCTTTCAGTGCCTGTCTATTCTTTATCTAGCATTCCATTGCAAGTGCACATATCTTTCCCTTGAGAAAATAATATTCTACAGCTTTTCCTTGAGAACTGTTATTTGTGCACATCTCATGCTTAACAGAAAGATTATCTTTTCCTTTCTGCTGAACTGTCTTTCCCTGAAACTGTATGCTCAGGCTTATTTTACTACGTTTATTTTACGTTATGCTTAAGAACTACTTTTAAGTGAAAACTCTCAATTTAACAGACACTAATAATTTTTTTGAAGTTCTAGACAGTGAAAAGTCTGATTCTGGGGATCAAGGTTTATTTGTGCATAAACTCAGGAAAAATATTCAGTTTGGGAAAGCATAAAAATAAGAAAATGAAAATTTAAAAAATTTAAAAGAAGGAAAATCAAGCAATATTAGAGTATGTTCAGGAAATGTGAACAGTATTATTAACAATGTAAGAAAAATAGGGATACCCGAATGTTGTACTAAATATGATGTGGATGATTTGAGAGAAGATGTAAGATTTGTGACAAGTGAAGAAAGACTGAAAAGAGAAACACTGTGTGGTGGAAATATAATATGTCATGTAAGAAGTGAAAGTTGTCCTGTTGTGGCTGCGTTGTGTATCAAACCAATGAAAAATACTAGAGGTAACATTGGCAAGGATGAGAATGTTAATTGTTATAGATGTGAGGTACGGAGATGATATTTATAGAATTATAGCATTATATGTATGTATATATGTATATATATATATATATATATATATATATATATATATATATATATATATATATATATATATATATATATATATATATATATAAAACTTGCAAGGAAAGAGAGAATCTGTTTCATCAAATATTACACTATGATTTGGTTAACATGAAAATTAATTGTGATTTAGGGGAAGATGTAAAAAGAAATGGAAAAATGCAAACAATGCAGGAAGTGATGAAATGTGGAAAATTAGCTGTGTGGAACTAATGTCAATGGATTTATAGAAGGAAATACTTGGATATGAAATTGATTATTTTGCATTATTATTGGAGGGCTTAGGTGTAGCAGAAGGTCACACAGTTGTGATGGGATTATCAGACCATTTAGCAACTGGATGGAATGGAATAAAAAGAGTATATTAGAATAGGAAAGGGAGTAAAAAGAAGATAAAAATAAGAAATGAGAAATTATGGGATGAAATCGGAGAGTGAAAAGCATTGCTGTTTTGGAATGATCATATTACTATGAAGGACTTACAAAAAATAGTCTGAGTTGTGGACTTAACTTAAAAAGAAATACAAACATATTTTTTCAGTGGCAGGATGATGGAAGAAAGGAATAAAACTGAAGCAGGGGGCAGTTTATAGAAATGTGTTAGAGAATTAAGAGAATAATACAAGAGAGCATTATGATAATGAAAAAGAAATATATAAAAGAAATCGAGAAAAATTAAGGCATTACTGCTTAGACAAACATACCTTTCAACCTCTCAGCCCAAAAAATAGGGACAGATTTTAAATATTACTGCTATAAACTTAGAAAGTTGCTAGAATGAAAAATGTTGCATCATTATGTATTTTCTGAAGGATATGAAGACTGAAACTCAAATGTTTATCATTATTTAATATTATTTAGTGACTTCAATCCTCAATGATGTGCCATAAAACTACAAATTTTATAAGGAACAGACCAAAATAAGAGACTAGAATCTGTGCATTCTGTAAAAATGTGGATAGTTGACAGGTATGGCTATTATTTCCAAGGAAAAAAGTAAGCAGTCTGCAAATTTGGGTAAAATAGTAAATGAAGATTTTAGTATAATGGGAGAAATGAAAAATGTAAAAGGAGAGGTACAAAAAAGAAGTCAAGATCAAATTATGAGTATTTCAGCACAGCATGTGGACACTATGTATAAATGTTTAAGAGAAAATGGAAAGTAAAGAAGTTTCCAGAACAAGTCAAGGAAGAATTTGAAAAATAAATTACTATTAGTAGATTTGATGAAGTACTTAGGAAAGTAAATGTTGATTTGGTATCAGGCTCAAATTGTATAGGGTATTGAATGCATAATAAATTAGTGGACTGGCAAAGACAATAGTTTGTAAATGTACTGAATGAATGGTTGAATGAAGGTTTTGTTTATGAAGAGTTATATAGTGGGATATTAAAATTTATATGAAAGACAGATGAAAAGAATGAAATAAAAATTGGAGACCCATCACACTAAATAAAACAGATTATAATTTTTCTATGGAAATAATAGAAAGGAAAATGGAATGAAGAATGAAGGATATTATGGAAGAAAGTACATATGGTATAAAAGGGAAAGGGTGTCAAGAATTATTATTGGCTTTGAGGGAAAATGTGGATGATATTTTAAATAAAAGAGAAGATGTTAAACTTATGGGAGGTGATGTTAAAGAGGCATTTGATGCAATAGAACATCATAATTTGTTGGATGCTATGGAGAAATATGAAATAAGCAACAGAGTTAGGAGAGTGTGTTTACCAGCATATCAAAATAATAGAGTGAGTGTTAGTGAATGTGTGGTTGACAGAAATATGCATGAAGCGTGGTATAAGACAAGGATGTCCCATGAGTGGAAAACTGTTTGCTTTGGTGATGAATGCAATAGTGAGTAAAGTAGCTTATAAAATGAAAGATGCTAGATATGTGGTGCAAAAGGAGGTGGTAATGCCATTAGTTCTGATATCCTCATATGATATAGCTTCAGTTGCTGAGATCAACATATGGATGTGCTGATTTGTCTGAATGGATGTTTTAATGACCTTGAATAAAGATAAAAGTAAGGGTTTGGGTGATATGGTGAAATTTGGGTTTGCATATTTTTCAATTAATTAAGTTTTTTTGCTCTGAATAGAATTTTGGAAAATTATATAGTTTTGATGCAATGGGAGGGTTTGACAAAAGAAATCAAAGAAATATGTCTTCTATACCGGACATATCAACTAGCATTAAGGAAAAAGGATTATCTGGTGAATTCGGCATTACTTTGAGAAATATATATGTCAAATGTTTATATGATCCCAGTAAAATATGAAAAGAAAATTAAATTGTGCAATTGATGTTTTCTTTCATATGAGGTTTCAAGACTAAACCCTGCGAAAGGAGGTGTGTTGGATATGAAGATGAAGGAGGATTGGGGTGACCAAATTCAGTTGTTTATTCTGCTTCTTTTAACTTTAATAGAATATTAAAGTGGATAAAGGAAGAGAATGATAATTTAATAGTTGGAATGTTTAAATATTAAGTACAAAAGATTTGTGAGATGATAAGAATAAAAAAAAAAAAAATATCTAAATAAAGAAATTTTTAAAAAATTATCAAGAAAAAAATGCTAAGATGGAAAATAAAATTGATGATATAGAGAAAGACAGAAGGATGTGGTATAATAATGTGATAAAACAATATTATTATGTAAATCCATGGGAAATTGTACCAGCAGAAATAATTAAATCCATTAAAATAAGTTAAAAGTGCTGTACCAAGATAGTAGAGTGTCAGAATTTCCTATGGAGACTGGTAATAAATAAGTTACCACTAAAGGGGGATATGCTGTATAAAGATAAAAAAGTTGAAGGAGTGTGCTTATTTTTTTTGGTGGGGGAGACAACAGAGAATGTTTTTATGAAATGTAAATGAATGGCAAACTTCTGGAGAAAGGTGTATGAAGATTCTTTTTGAAAATATTAATGCCATAAACCGTATAGATAAGAATACGATTATGTATGATATCAGAAAAGAGTAGATAAAATTGTATTTTATGTAATATGGATTATTTAGAATGAAAGAGACTGAATGGATTTTTTTATGTAATGAGAAATGGATTTTGGTAGATTGTTGCAAAAAAAAATCAGATTATGGCTGCAGAAGAAAGGATGTCATAAGAAATAGTAAAAATGTGTATAAATGTACCGGTGAATATGTAAATAATATTTTTGAAAGTTGTGCTAAATAAAGGACCTCTACTCTTTTAGGCAGATAAAATGGGATATTTTACATCCACTTGAGCTACCTCCAACTGAAACATATGAGATATCAATTTAGGATCACATTTAAAGGATAACACCCTCAGGAGTGCAGCACCCCTTTGTGCTACATGGCAGTATCAGCATTCTGTCTACCTACAGTGGAAATAGAACCCACACCCTTCTGCAGCAAATGTGAGTGTTCTGCCTGATGTACCACTGACATTGATTTTTGGGGTACATTCTGAGATATGAACTGCTTTTTGGCCCTGTAATGCACTAATCTAAACAGAATGCTGAATAGGAGACATGGAAGGAAGGGACACTGACCTCTTAAATACAACTGTGGGTGTTGAAGGAATGATTACACTACTTAATGGGGGGGTTGGGATCTTGGTGGTATGATGAAGCATTGTAAGATGAGGGTGATGGTGTTAGTTGTGTAATACTTGCTTTGTATCGTAAGAACAGTGTCAAACTTTTTTGTTTTGATTCACTTTCCAAATATTGCAAAATTTGGCAACTGGATGGGCTTGTCTTGTTTTTGTGTGTCTGTATTTCATTATAAATAATTGTATTTCCAATAATGCAAGAAAAACCTTTGGCAGACCACCATGGCACCATGATGCAACTGTTAAAACCACAAATTTATTGAGTAAAACTGTAAAATGCAGGAATAAAAATTGGTCCAATAAGCGCTTTCGGCTGATATAGCCTTCTTTAGATCATGTGTGAATCCTGCTACAGATTCTATTTAAAACCCAGATGCCCAATCACAAATGTGGGGTGGACCACATATGCAAATGCAGATTCATAGTCTTAGTACTGATTGGAAGCATAGCGGCCAACTGCAGTTCTAGAAATTAGTCAACAGCCAGAAGTGAGGCATTCAGTAGTAACTTTCCTATTGGATAAGCTACTTAGTTTTAACTAATTGTTTTCTTAGGCATGTATCCCTATGGTGATAGGTTATTAATAGAACTCAATGAGTCTAATCATCCTCTTGTGGCTCATTCTCATGGCAACAAAAAGTGTGTGTGACAGTTGGTATTAACAGAAGCAGCAAATACAGCTACTGGAAGCTTTGTAGCAGCAGTAAGTAAGAAACACTGCATCATATTAAATAAACTTTCTAAGTTACAAAGCCTATTCAGGGCCCAATCCTTAGCTTCCTTGCTTTTATGATAGGTCTTATTGGCACTACACTGTTTAAGCCTGGAGGACAATGTGCTCTTAAATTAATAATCCAGTTGATTTCTCTAATTTCTGTTTGATTTTTTTATATCACCTTCTCTTAAGCTAGGTTGAATACATTCCAGGACTTTAAATTCAAACACGTGTTGGATTATGAACAATGTGCATAGCAAGTGCATTGTTTAAATCATCATTCCTTATGTCTCTCATATAGGAGCTTTACTTACAGTTATGGGAGTTTGCCATGGGCACCCCCTGTGCTAACAGTTATTCTAATCTAGTATTAGCCCAGTGGGAGAAAGAGAAGGTATTATGTGATTTCAATCCTTGGCATAAACACCTAATCTATTATGGATGTTTTGTAGATGATATTTTTATTCTGTGGAAAGGGGATGCTAGTCAACTGATTTATTTTACTGACTGTCTGAACAATACCACCAATTTTCTTGTATTTAAAATCGATTATTCCAAAGAAGTTATTGATTTTCTTGATGTTAAGGTGATGCTGCATCCAGAAACTGGCATACAGACCTGCCTCCATAGGAAGGGTACCTGCAGAAATCACTACCTACGTCACCAGAGTATGCACCCCAACCATATTTTTAAAAATATCTTTGAAAATCAACCTACAAGGGTCTCAAGTCTATGCATGTCAGAGGTTGACTTTGTAAAAGAATGTGACAAATTGCACCACAATTACGTGCAAAGGGATATAAAGAGTCAGATCTCAAGTTGACCACTGACCTTAAGAATATGAAAAACCTTAAGGGCCATCCGTACTACACTGAACAATTCATAGGTTCATAGGTAGGTACTAGGCTATTGGCCCTAGGGTCTATATAAGCCTAGCCAAAAGGTACCCTGGCTTTCGCCACCCAAGAAAATTATTTTCCTGTGCCACTGTCGAGCAGAGCCACAGAAGTGATCCCTGGGGTGAATTTCCTATCTCCCATCCAATCATCAAGATTTTTCTTGAAGAGTGCTAATGACGAGCTTTGTTTGACATAGATAGTTTGTTCCAGAATATGGGAAGTCTCTGGGACAGGAATATATCCCTCCAGCATGTTCTGTTTATTGTGGTGACAAGGTTTAGGTCCCTAGAGCGTGTAACTCATAGGGATTGGGATTTCTTTTAAGTGGAGCATGTCTAAAAGCTCTGGGTTTGACATAGCTTTGTGTGTTAGGCAGAGATCGCCTCTGAGTAGGCGATATGCGATGGAGTAAAGCTGCAGTTTTTTGAGACGGTCTGCATAGGGCATCTGTTTGAGGCCAGTAATCCTCTTTGTGAGATATTTCTGTGGCCTTTCCAGTTGTTGTAGATGTCTTGTGAGGTACATACCAAAAGGGGCATTGTACTCTATAATGGGTCTAATGAGTGACAAGTAGATGGGAACAATGAACTCTTTTTTCCTGGATGAGAAACCTTTTGTGATGAGGTGTGCCGTGTAGAAGGATTTCCTGACTACTGTGGCAATGTGATTTTCAAAGGAGAGACTACTGTCCACCTGTGTCCCAAGGTCTCTTATCACAGTTTCGGTGTTAAGTAGACTACCGCCTATGTGGTAGTTCATGGGTACAGAGTTTTTACCAAAAGGGATGACAATGCACTTTTTGGCATTGAGCTTGAGGCCATGGCTTTGACACCAGGCATCTGACTCAGCGAGGCCCTTCTTTTGGAGTTTTGATTATGGCTCCTAGTTTGCAGTCATCTGTGAACTTCATTAACCAAAGACCTTCTGTGTTAGCCTGTATTTCAGAGAAGTAAATACCAAACAGGAGAGGACACAGAACTGAACCCTGTGGTACTCCACTTGTCACTGATCTGAAGTTGGATTTGGAGTCTGCTACTTTCACAGTGTGGGTTCTGTCAGTGAGCCAGTTGGCAACCCATCTTGTGACATAGGGATTTATACCTAGTTTAGTGAGTTTATCTATAATTCCAGAGTGGGGGGTGGTGTTGAAAGCCTTGGCAAGATCTAAATAGGCCGTGTGAACCACCTTACCCTCATCTTCGGCTTTGGTGACTGCTTCAAAGAAGTCTGTCAGGTTTAGGAGACATGATCTGCCTTTTACAAACCCGAACTGGGTGGGGTCTTGAGTTTGGAGATTACCAATGTCATTGTTTATAAGTTTCATGATGATATGTTCCATAGCCTTGCAGACCGGCTCGTTAGGCTAATGGGGTGGTAGTTTCTGGGGTCTATGGTGGCTCCCCATTTGTGGAGTGGGATAACCATCGCTGTGCGCCATTCATTGGGCACATAGCCTGAGGTGAGGCTATGATTGAACATGGTACTTAGGTGGGGTGCCAGTTCATTCTGTAGTTCATGTAGAACACAGCCTGGGATGTTGTCAGGTCCCATGGATGCTGTGTTCTTGGCTTTGGATAGTGTGTTTTTTACCTGTGCAGCCGTGATTACAGGAACTTTGCATTCTTCTGGTATAGAGATGGGCCCTTTAGGGGATGACAGGGGGTAAAGTTAGCACTGAACCTATCTGCTAGGATGTTGGTAATATCAGTTGGTTCTGTATATTTAGTGCCATTGTGCTGTAACTCAGAGCAGATCTGAGTGTTGCCATTGAGATTCTTGACTTAGCTATAGAATGCTTTGTGATTGTCTTTAGAGTCAGTGGCGATTTTGTTTTCGTAGCTTGCTTTGGAGGATTTTATGAGGGATCTCTGCTTCTTACTGAGGCTGACCAGGGAGATTCTCCAATCATGGGATTTTACTCTTTTTTGCAACAGTTTCTTTCTTCTGTTGTAGAGTTTGTTTATGGCAGGGGACCACCAGTTTGGCTTCCTTTTTTGGAGGATAACATCTTGGTTCTGTTAGGGATTGCACGATCCATGCACTTGCGTAAGTGCTTATAAAGTGCATTTGTGTAGGATTCAGCAGTCATACCTCTATTGTCCATCAGCGTGGGTGTCGTGAAGTTTGCCACTTCTGTCTTAAGAAGCGTGAAGTTGGCTTTGGAGAAATTTTTGACTGTGGTTTCCCTAATGGGGGGTGGGGGACGGATGTGGATGTCTAGGGTGATTAGCTTGTGGTCGGATCTGATCAACGAGGAATTGACCTCTGGTGTGGAGCACCGGTTGCCCATGTTGGTAATAACCAGATCTAGGATATTGCCGCCCCTGGTGGGGGTGTGGATAAGTTGATCCAAGGCATTGGAATTTATGAATTCCAGAAAATGTTGAGCACAAGAGTTGGTACATGAGTAGTTTTCCCAATTAATGGTGGGGTAGTTGAAATCGCCCATAATTAGGGTGTTAGGTTGTACCCTAATATTTTCCAGTATATCAAGAAATGAGGAGTGGGAATCCTGGGGCATGGTGGGGAATCTGTAGCAAGGTACAATTTGGATTGCGGTCTTGCCAGAGTTAGTTGCACTTGGATAATCTCGGATGCATTATGCTGAGCAACTAGCCTGGAGGTGTGGATATCCTTAATGAATATGGACACGCCTCCACCTTTAGTGTTTCCGTCCAGATTAGGTGGCCGAAAGGTGTGGTATGAATTATAGCCTGGTAATGCAGGGGTGCTCTCTGGAGCTTTGAACCAGGTCTCTGTCACCGCACAGATGTCGATGTTCTCCATTTTGAGTGTCTCGAGTGAGTGCATTTTGAGGTTTAGACTTCTAGCATTGAGTAGCAATACCCTCAGATTTTTCTTGCTTGTACCTGTTACGGTGGTGAATTTGTCATTTGAACCTTGCCTAAAAAAGGCACTATAGTGGTGGCTAGAGTTTTAGCCAGTATCTGGAATCCCAGGGGCGACAGGTGCAGGCCGTCTCTGACAATTGACCATTCCATCCTTTGGTGAACATAAGAACAGTAATCCACAACTTACTTGTCTTCTGACATATAGTACTGATAAGAAAGAAGTGTGTGACACCATTAGAAAATATTGGCCTATATTGACTGCTGATGAGAGGATTAAAAATATCGTAGGAGACAAACCCAGGTTCTCATACAAGAACAAATGGAACATAAAAAGCCGCTTATGTAATAAAGATGGCTTCAGTCACCAGACACCCTCAGTAAGAAAAGGCACTTTCAGATGCCATCGTTGTAAGGCTTGTACTCGCAATGACAGCAGCAACACCTTTATTCACCCTATTTCTAATATCACCAATGTTTTTGATGTATTTGCAAACTGTACTACTCAACATCTTGTCTATATGGCATCTTGCTGCTCATGTAGAGCTTTCTATGTAAGAAAAACTGATTAGCACCTTAAGGATCATATTCTACATCATATGAGAGACATAAGGAATACTGATTTAAACAATGCGCTTGCTATGCACATTGTTCATAATCCAACACGTGTTTAAATTTAAAGTCCTGGAATGTATTCAACCTAGCTTAAGAGAAGGTGATATAAAGAATCGGATAGAAATAAAAGAAATCAACTGGATTATTAACTTAAGAGCACATTGTCCTCCAGGCTTAAACAGTATAGTGCCATTAAGACCTATCTTAAAAGCAAAGAAGCTAAGGATTGGGCCCTGAGGAGGCTTTGAAACTTAGAAAGTTTGTTTACTATGATGCAGTGTTTCTTACTTATTGCTGCTACAAAGCTTCCAGCAGCTGTATTTGCTGCCTCTGTTAATACCAAGTGTCAAACACACTTTTTGTTGCCATGACAATGAGCCACAAGAGGATGATTGGACTCATTGAGTCCTATAACACCCTATCACCATAGGGATACATGTCTAAGAAAACAATTGGTTAAAACTAAGAAGCTTATCCAATAGGAAAGTTACTACTGAATGCCTCACTACTGACTGTTGACTAATTTCTAGAACTGCAGTTGGCCGCTATGCTTCCAATCAGTACTAAGACTATGAATCTGCATTTGCATATGTGGTCCACCCCACATTTGTGATTGAGCATCTGGATTTTAAATAGAATCTTTAGCAGGATTCACACATGATCTGAAGAAGGCTATATCAGCCGAAAGCGCTTATTGGACT
The DNA here is from genome assembly GCF_019279795.1 of Protopterus annectens. NCBI lineage: Eukaryota > Metazoa > Chordata > Ceratodontiformes > Protopteridae > Protopterus > Protopterus annectens. The sequence goes on along the minus strand of NC_056742.1, from coordinate 530,229,248 downwards.
GATTTTTATTCCTGTATTTTACAGTTTTACTCAATAAATTTCTGGTTTTAACAGTTGCATTGTGGTGCCGTGGTGCACTGCTGAAGGTTTTTCTTGCAGTTTGTTTTGTTTCCATTGGCAGCTTTAGCAGTTGTCACAATGTTTATCTTACTTATTTCCAATCATGTGCCATTTGTTAAATACAAAATGATTTGTAGACAGTTCTAAGCATTCTAAGACATCACATGTGGGTAGATTAAGACTTATGGGGCACTTTGTAAATACTTTGTATCTTCATTCTACTGGTCTGTACTGGTAGGTATAGTTTTTTCTAAACACCTTTTGTAATTTGGCTGTTTATACCTGTCTTGGAGCAGTTTTATTATTTGTGCCGAGGTGCTTTGGGGTAAATGGAAGAAATTTTATTTTAATTTGATATGGTGTTCAGGACTCTAAAATTTAAGCAATATGAACCACGATGTTTTACTATTTGTGCACATTTGATGTAATTTGTGTAAAGGACCAACCAGAAGCACTGAAATCATTATTATACTTAAATTTCATAAGTAGGTTAGGAGACAGAGAAAGAGAGAGATGGGAAGGGTCTGAAACTGGATGGGAGGTAACTAGATAGGATCAGTATTTTTAGTTATAGGGTTAGGGTAATGTAGGGAGTTCAGCAGGTAGTCAGGTCTAAGTAGAGTTGGTAATGCTGGAGTTTGGAGTTTTACAGTTCTGAGAAGATGGTGGCCATTTTGATGGGGATAGCTTATAACAGTAATGAAATATTGCTGCAGAATGGGCATTGGTAAGAGTGTGAGACATGCCCAGGGGTATACTGTGCCAAGACTTAAGCTATAGGCAGACAGGCCTGGGGGGGGGGGTGGAAGGAAAGAAAATGGGAAGGATTGATTTTATGATGTGGACCATGGGGATAAGCAGTCCTATTAAGAGAGAATGGGTGTTAGCTATGTTGGTATGAGAAGGAATTGATACAGATTTTATTCAGGAGTTTAACTGGAGGAAGTCAGTGTTAAGAGGGTTGCAAAACAGAGGGTTTAAGTGGGATGGAGTACCCAGTATCAAATATGTAGGGCTGTGGGTGATCTGTAGAGGGGGGAGCGGTGGTGGGTAGTGGGGTAGAAAACTTCAGATGGGTAAGGGTGGATAATGTTGTCATACTGAGGGTTGAACAAAAACTGACTGGATGTGTATGTTAGGCAGATAAATAGATGTAAGCATGCAGAGTCAGGATTGCATGGGTTAGATTTTTTCTGACCCACATTTTGACAGGTTTTACAGAGGTGTTGAACTTTATAGCCAATGCAACAATAGCCTTAGGGAGGATATGAAAATATTGGGGTTAATAGATATCTGGAGGGTAAGATGGGGAATGTAATGGTAGTTTCCATTTAGTGGGGATGAATGTCATTATGTAAATTAAATTAGATTATTTTTGTTGGATGAAGTTATGGCTAGGGAGCTCTGTGATATTCATATCCTTCATCAAACTTTGCCAAACCAACAGACAGTAGCTTAGAGGTAAGAGTAAAGAGAGGCTCCTTGGGTTTAGACATGGAATCAAGTGAAACAGAAGGAAGTGATACAAATTAAGAAGTGTAAGGATATGGTCCTGTGCAGAACTTCAAATAACAGAGATGAGGAAGACTGGAAGGAAATACCAGGATGAAATTAAGTAAGGTTGCTAGGCAGAGTTAATTGGGGTACACAGGTGTGTTATACAGGAAATGCAGTGAAGGTTTTAGGCAGAGTTAATGGGGGTACAGAGGTGTGTTATATTGGAAATTCAGAGAAGGTTCTTGGGCAGACTTAATGTGGGTAGACAGGTGTGTTATACAGGAAAAGCAGAGAATGTTGTTGTGCAGAATTAATGGGGTACAGAGGTGTGTTATACAGGAAATGCAGAGAAGGGTACTGGGCAGAATTAATGGGGTACAGAGGTGTTATACAGGAAATGCGAAGAAGGTTGTTGGGCAGAGTTTATGGGGTACAGAGGTGTGTTAAGAAATGCAGAGAAGGTTGCTGAGCATAGTTAATGGGGTACGGAGGTGTGTTATACAGGAAACGCAGAGAAGGTTTTAGGCAAGGCAAAGTTAATGGGGGCAGAGGTATGTTAGACAGGAAATGCAGAGAAGGTTGTTGGGTAGAGTTAATGGGGTACAGAGGTGTGTTATATAGGAAATGCAGAGAATGTTGCTGGGCAGAGTTAATGGGGTACAGAGGCGTGTTATACAGGAAATCCAGAGAATGTTGCTGGGCAGAGTTAATGGGGTACACAGGTGTGTTATAAACACAATGCAGTGAAGGTTGCTGGGCAGAATTATTGGGGTACAGAGATGTGTTATACAGGAAATGCAAAGAAAGTTGTTGGGCAGAGTTTATGGGGTACAGAGGTGTGTTATACAAAAAATGCAGAGAAGGTTCTTGGGTAGAGTTAATGGGCACAGAGGTGTGTTATACAGGAAATGCAGAGAAGGTTGCTGGGCAGAGTTAATAGGGTACAGAGGTGTGTTATACAGGAAATCCAGAGTAATGGTACACATGTGTGTTTTTTAGCATAATGCAGGAAGTTTGCTGGACAGAATTATTGATGCAGAGAAGGTTCTTGGGTAGAGTTAATGAGTAGAGGTGTGTTATACAGGAAATGCAGAGAAGGTTGCTGGGCAGAGTTAATGGCGTAGAGAGGTGTGCTATACAGGAAATGCAGAGATGGTTGTTGTGCAGAGTTAATGGGGTACACAGGTGTGTTATACAGGAAATCCAGAAGGTTGTTGGGCAGAGTTAATGGGGTACACAGGTGTGTTATACAGGAAATGCAGAGAAGGTTGCTGGACAGAATTAATGGGGTACAGAGGTGTGTTATACAGGAAATGCAAAGAAAGTTGTTGGGCATAGTTTATGGGGTACATAGGTGTGTTATACAGGACATGCAGAGAAGGTTGTTGGGTAGAGTTAATGGGGTACAGAGGTGTGTTATACAGGAAATGCAGAGAAGGTTGCTTGGCAGAGTTAATGGGGTACACAGGTGTGTTATACAGGAAATGCAGAGAATGTTGTTGGGCAGAGTTAATGGGGTACACAGGTGTGTTATACAGGACATGCAGATTTGTTGGGCAGAGTTAATGGGGTATAGACAAACATGGGTGTGTTATTGTGTAAATAATGACCACCCAGTGGTGTTATGAGGTCTGATGCCGCAGGCATCTTTTCATATTTTTGAGCCTTTCTTCCCCGTTATGTTAGGATTTATCCAGATTTCTTGAGCTAAGAGGTCAAAATGTATGCAAACACCTCTTAACGTCTGCTGCCACTGGTCGATCGAGCTCCCTCTGCCTCTCTCTGTCACACAGACATAAACACACTTCCACTTTCATGCACATAATCACGCATACACTCACACAAGCAGAGAGAAACACAGACACACATACACACACACTCTTTTCTTTCTTTTTTATGTTTCTCTTAATTTTTTACTCACTAAACAGCAAAAATGCACAGTACTATATGCACAAAATAAACAGTAAAATAATGGCTTGATCAATCTCACTTTCATGTACACATACACTCACGCACACAGACATACACATGCATACACTTTTCTAGTTTTTTTTCTTTTTAATTTCATGGTCACTAAACAGCAAAAGTGCCGCTTAGCGAGTGTAAAATAATGGCAGAAGTTACGTTCATAACATTCAGAGCTCAACAGCAACTTAATAGTCTGCCATGAAGCACTGTGAAGTGATGGACTCATTTTTCAGTGGGCATTAACTATATATTTTAAGACCCTGCTGGAGAATCTTCATTCTCCAATCGTAGTGGCGATGTATACGTCACTCATTCTCTAACTGTCGTTATCAGATATATGGAGGGTAAAAAGGTGAAAGGTAAACTAGATAGTTACTATGTGGTGATTATGCATTTATGACCTATGTTGGTTAATATGTTTATAATGTCTTTGAAGAGTGTGGAACTCCAAGTTTTATGAGGGGTGCCACAATGGCTTTGTTGGCAAAAAGCAAACCGTATCCAGAAGATCTGACAAATTTTAGAAGAGTTTCCTTTTACAGCACTGACAGTTTATTGTTAACTAGTTTGTGGAATGACAACCCTATGGTGTTGTTCCAAGTTACTGGCCACAATTTTTTTTGAAAATAGTTTTGTTATTATTGGTTGGTGACGAAGCAATGTTGAAGGGAATTTTGATGCTGTTTAGGGAGCTTCACAGGGAACTAGGTTTTTGTATTATTATCCTCAGAAATCTTTAGTAATAATGTTTATTTAGAACAGGATAGTCCTGATATGGCATGGTGTCGGAGAATGATGACATATACTCCAAAAGGAATATATGTATCTGAACAAATTAAGAAATGTATTTTCTTTCAGCGCTCTCTTTGTTTAGAACCATTGAACTGAATTTTCAGTGAAGCTACTGCCTCCTTAAGACATTTATGTGTGTTTTATCAGTTGTTGTTTGGCCTGAGTTATTTATCCTCTGTGCTGCAGCTTTTATTTGTTTGAAGACATTTATGAAGCTAATATTTCAAAGACAGCAGCGTTCAACAATATGAAACTCAACAATGCTAGTATCATAACACATGCATAGTCATGCACCCAGGTCACAATAGACGTGCTAGTTTTACTAACCTGATATGAAAAGCTATGGAACATTATCTCAGTTCATTTATACATGTAAGTCTCATATCCCTGGACTCTCATCAATTTTTCATTCTTCAGACGAAATGTTAAATTGATGTCCCATTGTCTTGTGATGGTGTTAGCTTAGATGGATATAAAAGATCTCATGGCACATATCAAAAAGAGCAGGGGAAATTCCTTGATACCCTGAACAAATTTCCTCTAGTAGCATAAGTCTCAACTTGGGTCTCCTCTGAAAAGAGGCTAAAAGCCTAGTGGAACTAACCTGGTCAACAAGGATAAATAAATAAATATATTTGGCTTTGTCAAAGTCATCAAAGCAATGGATATTGATTATACAGCACACATCCTAATCTGACCATGGCCTTTGAAACATTTCCCTGTACAAACAGTATTTATTGGTTCATAGGTTCATAGAAGGTTACTAGGCTAACAGACCTAGAGCCCTTACAAGTCTAGCCATATTTATCTCGAATTTGTCCATTTGTTGGTGGTTAGGTGAGTGAAGTTTGCAGGGGAAAGGGTCAGTGGTAGTTAATACCAACTTCTTTTGTCCAGGAGGGACATGGATGCTACCCCAGGAGTGAATTTGCAGTTACCCATCCATTGATCTAGGTTGCATTTGAAGTAGGTCAAAGAGGGGCTCTGTTTCATGTGAATTGGAAGCTTGTTCCATAAAAGTGGAAGTCTCTGGTAAAGGTATTTATCTCTCCAGCATGACCTGTTCATGCGAGATGCTAGTTTAAGATCCCTGGAGCAAGTGACCCTTGTGCAGTTAGATTTATGAATGTGTAGCATTTCCATCAGGGCTGGGTCAGAGATTGCCCTGTAAACCAGGCACAGGTCACCCGTTAGCAACCTGTAGGAGACAGAATACAGTGATAGGGCTTTCAGCCTTTCTGTGTAAGACTTGTTTTGTGTACCCTGCAATTTCTTTGTGAGAAGCCTCTGTGGTCTGTCCAATTATTGCAGGTGTCTGGTGAGGTACATGCAAAAGGGAGCATTGCTACTCAATCACTGGTCTGATGAGAGCCAAATGTAATGAAATAATAACATCATTAGATCTATATGTGATGCGGTTACTTATAAGATGTCCCACATAGAAGGATTTCCTTACTACTGTGGAGATATGGTGGTCAAAGTTCAGATTGCTATCAACCTGAGTTCCCAGATTATATACCACTGGATTTACACTTAGGGGGTGCTGTCTATAATGTAATTAGCAGAGTTATCAGCCTCCCAAAAGGCAGTAATAATGTATTGTTTTCCATTTAGCTTTAGTTTGTGGCTCTGGAACCAATCATTTGTCTGCATTAACCCTGTCTGCAGTAATATTAACATCACTGGGGGAATCAGTGATTGCTCCCAATTTAGAATTGTCAACAAATGTGGTCAGCCACAGGATGTTTTGCTGGGACATTTGAGAAATAAATTCTGAACAGTAAGGGGCCCGACACAGAACCCTGAGGTACGCCACCGGTGACTGGTCTTTGCTAGAGGTGAAGTCACCCACTTTGACAGTATATGTCCTGTCGGTGAGTCAGTTGGCTACCCATCTGGTAATGTTGGGGGTAATTCCAAACTGGGAGAGTTTCAAATGCCTAGGCTAGGTCAGGATAGGGGGCATGCACTGTCTTTCCCTCGTCCAGGGTGTTGGTGACTTTCTCGAATAAGTCAACCATGTTTAACAGATGATCTAGCTTTAATGAATCCAAACGAGGTTGGTTTCAGAGTTTAGAAATTACCTATGCCCTTATTAATAAGGTCTATAATGATTCTTTCCATGGCCTTGCAGATGGGCTAGTCAAACTTATGGTTCTATAATTCCCAGGGTTGGTTGACGGTCCCTATAAGTGCAGATGGATTACTGTTGCTGTCCTCCATTCTGCCAGAGCATAGCTGTTCACAGGTTGTGGTTAAACAGGGTGTGACACCCATGCACTGGCCCAGTAATAAAGGAGCCTCAATCCTCACCACTAGCACCAGTGAGGGGCATCCACATTGGGAGGATAACGAGTACACACACAGTAAAGTACAATTTCCCTTAAGTGCACACAGAGATCACAGTCAGTCTGGGGCTGGTTTTACCCTTTCTCCCCAGATCCACAATAAGACTCCCCACTGGCAGAGCTACAGGGTTCAGATCTCAACCGAGTGGTCATGTCAAAACCTCCAGTACCCCCTCTGTCCAGCAAGTGCTTTTTGTCCTTGCCCAAGTAGCTGACACACATACACTTTGAGATTTGATTTATATACAAACACACAGACACTCCTGAGGAAAGCTGGTACAGGTTCACTAGTTATGCCCTCTTCTGCCCAGACTATACATTAGCCACCAACCACTACTATCAGCTACTTTAAAGGCCCTTACTAAAGGTGTCCAATTCTACTGTGCAATGTTATTATCCAACTGATAAGTGTGACTGAGACTTGAAGGTTACTTAGGAGTGGCTTATACAGTATCACCAAATACATGCAAGTACTCTAAGAGCTTAAATTATCTCTACACAACACAGCCGCAGTTAAAGGGTTTAAATATATTTAATAATAAATAATAAAAACAAAAGACAATACTCATTAATTCAACACAATGACATTAGTGAGTTCAGAAATCACATGAAATACTTTAAAGCAACATTGAAGGATAGTCTGACATAAATATAGAAAACAGCTAGACTAGTCTTGCTATTTCTATCTATCTCTAAGAGAAATACTAAGATCTAAATATCTTACTTACACAGCAAGGCACAGTGCTAGTGAGTTGTCAGATTCAGAATAAAATACAAAATGTTTGTCTTACTTTCTTTTTTTTGTATAATTATATATATAAAATATAACAATTTTATATAAAAAAATAAAAAATTATATTATTATACAAACAAACAAAACAACTAAAGTATTTACAAAGACATCCACTACAATCAGATCAATTAATTAAACTAAAATACTGTGCTATTGAAATTAGAATTTTTTATTTTTAACATTATCCCATATAATATAATATGATGTTTTTCTAGTTGTGTTCATTCTAATTGTGTGCTTATTTCCATATGACACACATTATACATATATTTTTTTTTTTCATTCATTCATTGGAGAGGTAGTTTTTTCTTACTTTCTGAGATAGCCCTTAAACTGATAATAGACATTACTGTTGAGTCATTTCAGATTACATTATTCTTGACATTTCTGCTTAAGTTTCCCAGGCTCACAGAACTCAAAATTTTAACATTTCTTTTTGATCTGCACGTGCCAGGAAGCAACAGCAATAAAAGACACTTTACATGTGAAACCTAATAATTATCTAATAAGTAATTATACTAATAATGTTGTTTTAAAGTATTTCCTGTAATTTCTGAACCCTCTAATGTCATTGTGTTGAATTAATGAGTATTGCCTTGTGTTTTTATTATTTATTATTAAATATATGTAAACCCTTTAACTGTGGCTGTTTGGTGTAGAGATAATTTCTGCTCTGAGAGTACTTGCATGTATTTGGTTATATTGTATAAGCCACTCCTAAATAGCCTTCAACTCTCAGTCATAGTTACCAATTGGATAATAATAACATTGCACAGTAGAACTGGGCACCCTTTGGTAAGGGCCTTTATAGTAGCTGACAGTAGTGGTTGGTAGCAGTCGGTACTACTGTATAGTCTGGGCAGAAGGGGGCAAAGCTAGTGAACCTGTGTCAGCCTTCCCCAGGAGTGTCTGTGTGTTTGTATATAAATCAGATCTCAAAGTGTATATGTGTCTGCTACTTGCACAGGGACATGAAGCACTGTTTGGACAGAGTGGGTGCTGGAGGTTTTGGCTTCACCACTTGGCTGAGATCTGAACCCTATAGCTATGCCAGTGGGGAGTCTTATTGGAGATCTGGAGAGAAAGGGAGAAACCAGCCCCAGACTGACTGACTGCATGGTCTTAAGGGGAAATTGTACTTTACTGTTTGTGCACTTGTTATCCTCCCAATGGGGATGACCCTCACTGATGCTAGTGGTGAGGATTGAGGCTCCTTGATTACTGGGCCAGTGTACAGATGTCACAAGCACCAAAAACAAACTTGCCAAATACAAAGTCGGAACCATAACCATAACTGCATAAAACAATATCTACTTTATCCACTGAAGCTGGCTATCTTAACTAAATAAAACCTCCAGGAAGCAAGAACCTGACACCCTACAGCTTTCCTGTTGTAATAGGTGAATTACAATTTAGTTTTTGTAACGTTGTAAGTTTTAAAAAGTGTATGCACAATGGTGAAGTCATCCAGCAAACTGCCACTAGATTGGGCCATAATACCTTGAATTAGCCTTACACACACAACACACACACACACACACACACACACACGCACGCACGCACGCACACACACACACACACACACACACACACACACACACACACACACACACACACATAGTGTTCCAGTCCCAAGCATTTAGTGTTTAAATTAGTAACTTTTTGCTTTTACTTTCAGCATAGTCACTACACTAATCACAACTCTCTCTATAACTACCAAACAACCCTGTTTGTGTGCTTGCAGTGATAATTACTTAAAGTATTCCAGAGCTACTTAGATTAATCTTTTGTTAGATACTGATATTGTAAGCTTATTACTCACATTAAACTAATAGGTTTTTGGCTCTTCTCCCTGTGGGGGCCAGACCTGCTCCATCCGCTACTCTCACTCCACTCCCCACCCTGTGATTGGGACTCACACTCCCTCCCTAGTGATAAAAAAGCCCACTGCCTCAACCTACAAAGCCAATATAAAACTAATCCCAAAACAATATTGGTCCTCCATCAACCATTACACCCAGGCTCTCAAATCACCCCATCCCCTGACCCACACAAAATCCCTACCATACTTGCCACCCTCTTCAATTCATTGACACCATAGCTAACCTAACCACCACCTTTCCTACAGTTAACACCGCCACCACCAAGACAGTGAATGACCAAATCATCCCAGAAAACAATCCTAGCCTCAACTCCAACCTAACATTCTCCCCCATACCCACCACCACAATAAACAAACCTTTACTAAAGCTAAAATCATGTACTCTAGCCCCTGACAATCTATCCTCACACTTCCTGCAGCTAGTTGCAAACTCTATAGCTTATCCCATCAGCATACTCATTAACAGATCAATTAAAGAATCCCTTGTACCAGACATCTGGAAAAAAGCAATCATTCTCCCTTTACACAAAGCAGCACCAACACAGACACCACAAACTTCTGGCCCATAGCAATTCTCTCACCCCCCCCTCTAAAATACTCTGAAAATGCATCCATGCCCAACTCCTCAACCACCAGCTTGAAAATCATATTTTATCACCCACTCAGCATGGTTTCAGACTAGGACACAGCACCACTATGCCCTCTTCTTCTCTCATGATACAGTTAACTGGGTACAGGATTCTGGTAAAATAATCACTTCTCTTTCCCTCCACATTTCCAAAGCTTTCAATACAATTTCCCACACTATCCTCCTCTCTAAACTATCCACCCTCCACATTTCCCCACCTGCCCTACAGTGGTTCAATAGCTATCTCTCCAATAGGCAGCAATCCACCAAATGGCAACAATCTTACTCTCCATTCCTTAATATTTCCACAGGGGTACCCCAAGGCTCCATACCTGGTCCTCTCTTATTTAGCATCATTATTAACCATCTTTCACTCCACTCTCCCACAATGCTCAGTAATCCAGTATGCTGATGACTGTACAATAATATGCTCTGCAAATTCCAGCTCTGAACTCCAGTGAATCACTCAGAATGCCCTCACATCTACTGAATCTTGGATGCTTAACAATCATCTTGCCCTAAAATGAAAAAAAAAAAAACTAGTAATTTTTACCACTAAGAAAACCCTCCCCAAGATAAAAAACTCTTCACTATACAAGCCCAAGACAATACCACTATAGAAGTTATCCCACACACTAAATTACTAGGCATTATTATAGATGAAAACCTTAGCTTTGACCTACACATAAACAGTAACATCAAAAAAAAAACACACCAAAAGCTCAGTATGCTCTACAGGCACCAATACTTTCTTAGCCTCTCTACTAGACAAACATTTGCAACTACCTTTTTATTACCCTCTCTCCTTTATGGTGCCCCTCTCCTCACTAATATCCAAAATTCTACAAATCCACACTTGCTATGTGTTACAACAGAATAGCCAAATTTGCCACCAAGGCCAAATTCTCATCCCACCACTGTAACTCACTGAAACAATTAAGCTGTCTGAAACTCCCCCACCATCTCTCATTTACTCAACTAACTACAGTGCACAATATAATCTACAGACCCACAGACTGTCCTGCTCTCTCAACTCTACTTGCCAAATACTAATCCAGCAGGCAGCTAAGATCTAAAAATCATCTTCTTCTAAAAGTAGAAAAGCCCAACTTACCTGCTGGTCAACTACTCTAGTCCTTCAATGTATCCAAAGTATGGAATTCACTTTTACCTTCTTCTATAAGAAACACAGGCAGCACCACCTCCCTCAAACAAATACTGAAGAATTATCTCAACTCTTCCTGGCTATGTACCTGCTCTATAACAACCCTTCCTGGTGGTGTACCTGCTCTATAACAACACTTCCTGGCTCTGTACCTGCTCTATAACAACCCTTCCTGGCTCTGTAACTGCTCTATAACAACCCTTCCTGGCTCTGTAACTGCTCTATAACAACCATTCCTGGCAGTGTACCTGCTCTATAACAACCCTTCCTGGCTCTGTAACTGCTCTATAACAACTCTTCCTGGCTATGTACCTGCTCTATAACAACCCTTCCTGGCTCTGTAACTGCTCTATAACAACCCTTCCTGGCTCTGTAACTGCTCTATAACAACCCTTCCTGGTTATGTACCTGCTCTATAACAACCCTTCCTGGCGGTGTACCTGCTCTATAACAACCCTTCCTGGCGGTGTACCTGCTCTATAACAACCCTTCCTGGCGGTGTACCTGCTCTATAACCTAACCTCCTCCTTCTCCTTATATTATAACTAAACTCTTATGATTTTTGCTTCTAATGACTGATGATACTTTCTCCATATTTATTATTTTTTTCATCACTTGTTGATACTGGTACAATAATGCTGATTAATGTATCTCTGTTTATACCTCTCTGAATTCATCTGGTAGCCAACTAAATTCCTGCTTTTATGTATATATTCTATACATATTACCGTAATCAAACCAACTAGATTCCTGTTTTTATGTATACATTCTGTATATGTTACTGTATTTGCTATCTGTAACACTGCTTCTACTTCTGCACCAATTAATATTTAATTTGTTTCTGTATCTATGTTCTTGTCAGAACTTTTCTCCCTGGGCCTCCACTGAAAATTGGCTCTTTTAGGCCTAGTGGACTTTCCCAGTAAACAAATGCAATAAATAAATAAATAACTAAATCTGCCAAATGTATTGCTGGCACCATTACCAAACCAAGTAAATAAAAAAATCAGTACCATAATCAAACCTGACAAATAAGGGGTCAGCACCATAACCAAACCTTCTCTCGACAGATTCAGAACCATAACCATGTTTGCCAAATGCTGGGTCAGCACCATAACCAAACCTTCCAAGTGCTGGGTTATCTGTCCATTTTTTTCAAACTCTGTTTTTTATGTGTTGATGGAAGAAAGCAACCCTAAAGAATATCACTCTTCTGTCCAGAGGCTCTTTTGTAGTCAGATACAAATGAAGAGCATATTTTGTATGACAAAACTAATATTTAATGATATTTTACTTGCTAAAAGAACACAAGAGCAGTAAATATAAATGTATTGTAGTTACCTATTTAGCTTTCTCTTTTTATTATTTCTAGACTTGTTATACATTTATAATACTCCCCTCTCTATGATATGGTTCTCCCATCCTGACTAACCTCCAGGCCACCCTAAAATCTAAACTAGAACAGTGTTACAACAAGGTAAGTACATTTGCAGCTCATACAAGTCACAGAACATATCACCTTTCTGCACGACAGTCTCTAAATTGGCTGCAATTATCCCACCAACTAAGTTATACCCAACTTCTCTTAACACACAACATTATATTTAATTCAATTTCTGGCTGGTTTATTAATACAATTCTCCACCACTACTTCTCAAAGCGTCATCTTCGATATTCTAACGAAATTCTTTTTGACATCCATTAGCCTTACAAAAATTACGGTCAAAGTCTGTACTCACACTGTGTAACAAAAGTCTGAAACATGATCCCTGCACCAATCAGGCTAATGCATAACATTTGTTTATTTAAGATGCAACTAAAAGAATTTGTCTCTGACTTCTGGCTTCGGATTTGCTGCTCTCCTGGATACAATTCCAGGTCCTTCTCCTCTAATACCTGTATACATCCTATCTCTCCTTTCCTTGTTTTTTTCTTTTACTCTGATTTCCCTTAGTCTTAATCTTAATTTTAATCTTAATCTTACTTTTACTCAGTATTTCTCCTGTCTCCCACATCTACCCCACTTACTATCGCTAACAAATCCTTCTCTCACTCTCCCCTCTTCTTCTTGTCCTTATCTACCGTTTGAACGTTTCACTCTGACATTTGCTTTATGAGTGAGTAATAAACTCTCACACTATCATTTGTCAGCACATTTCAGTGCTACATAGGATCATAGGAAGTTACTAGGCTATTGGCCCTGAGACCCTTATAAGCCTAGCCAAGAATGTAGCCCATGTTCCTGCAAGTCAGCACGATGCCCCCTGTCCAGGAGGGACACAGGTGGAATCCCAGGGGTGTATTTTCTGTTCCCCATCCAGTTAACCAGGTTGCACTTAAAAGGGTTAATGAGGTACTCTGCTTTACATGGAGAGGCAGCCTATTCCACAGATGAGGGAGTCTCTGGGACACAAATCTGTTCTGTCAAGTCCTATTGATATTGTATTTTTCTTGTTTTATTGATGGTACATGTGTATTATTGTACATGTCATGTGTGTACTACTATTTGTATTAATCTATGTATTTACATTATATTGTAATATGATGTCAATTTTCACCTATGTATATATAATTTCTTTTCTTTAATATGTTGAGTTTTTTTACCTTTCCCTCAGCGTAAAGTGGATAAAATTATCCATTCGGACTTTTCCAGTAAACAAATGTCGATAAATACTTGTGACATTTTCTTTCCTACTTGCCATCTTTTCAGTGCATGACCTAAAATTAAACATCAGAAGTGGCATAAATAATCCTATTTCATACAAATGAGGTTTGCCAGCAGAAGGAATTACCAAGTAGTGGCAGTTTACTGTCTGATGTAAAGTGTGAGACAGCCTTAGAAAGTATCAGCTGATAAGCTGTAATTGTTACCCAGCAACTGCAAGTTAACCACTTATTAGTGCAAGAGTCCATGATTCCTCCCACAAAGCAGTTACCATCAGGAAACAAACAAATGTAGCAGTTCTCTTAGTACAATGAGATAATAGCAGCTGCAGTGAAACCAAACATCACTCCTATGAATGTCAACATTCCTCGCCTGATAATTCTTTACCAACACGGATGTAAAGAGCAAACACCTCCAGTGAAGGTATCTGCCAGCTGTCACCTGAGAAGGCAACCACTTGTATAGTATCCCAGCTGTTACTTAGTGTGTGTTATACTTCCTGTCGTGTAGTAATATGTTGATATTTTCAGTTACTTATTACAAATCCTCGGTAGCATGAAGCACTGAATGTCTGCACATACATTATTTTATCTGCAACGTGCGTTCATAAATACTAAACTAGTCAGGTAATGGTTTAAGGGTAACGAATTAGGTTACTTTCTCGAGTTCAGTAATCATGCCACAAACAGCATTTTATGTCGATGACAACAGTAACTAGCCCCACCCCCCGCTATGTATTGCTTGTGCCCTTCCTAGCCCCTCAGCCTTTCCTTTCTGTTTGGCAGGACCCTTTTACAACTCTGATGTAATCTTGTATACCAGTATTATGTCCCTCATCTCTTCTGAGTTCACATGAAAAAGCTGTAGCTCCTTTAAGTTTTACAGGTTCATAGATTCATAGATTAGTGCTATAGTGTCTTCTGACAAAAAATGATATCGCATTAACCTTATAGGCCATAATACTCAGGAAGTAAGTCTGCAAATAATGAGGAAAAAATGTGTGTTGGTACAAACTTGGTTTATGTTACTTTTTATTATTATTTATGTTATTTTAGGTTGGGATGTTGGCATAATGGTTAAGGTGTTTACCTAACAAACACAAGGTGCAGGGTTTGATTCTCACATAGGGTAATTGGTTAGTCTGAAAATGGCCCACAAGGGCAGTTAGCCTAGTACTAATCTATGAATCTCTATTTTGTTCATGAAACACAAGCAAGGAATCAAAGCTACATATTCATACTATTAAATCGCATGCATCGATTACTAAAGTAAACCAGGAAAACAAACATTGTTTTGTTTAAAGGAAAAAAGTGATATTAAATTTTGTTTAGAATTTTTATGAAAGCTATGATTGTATACAAAAATGCTGGCAGAAAAGGTATTTCAACATTTGAATGTGCAACTAAAGTGAGGACATTTTTTGGCAGTTGGTGCAGAGGATTAAGAAGCTGTTAACAAGCTATTTCTTTTGATCCAATGGTCCAGGGTTTGATTCCATCAGCCCTCATTGCGTCAGTTGGCGCATAAGATTAAAAAGCTGGTAACAAACTGTTTCTTGTTGTCCAGGGTTTGATTCCCTTGGCCTACATTGCCTATCTGTATGACTCAGAGCAACTCATTTAACCAGACAGAAGACAGCAATACCCATACTGAGTCTGAAAATGATCCATGGAGATCAGTGCTCTACTCTGATTAACAGATGCAACTAAAATAAAAATAAAATAAAATTCAGCATTGTGATCATGAAAAAGTAAATTCAATCTCACAAGAACTTAAAGAAACAAACAAAAATAAAGTTCATCTCTTTTTATGAAGATTGGCTTGTAAATGGTTTATCATTACAGAACCACACACACTATTATTTGGAACAATACTCTTTCAGTGACTGCTGATACCACATACTTCACTGAAAGCCACTTTCAATGCTAACTCAGAATTCAAACCAGACCTCTGATTATGACTGTAGTAGAAGCACATTTGTGGGTAGAGTACCTGAGAAAATCAATAAAGTGGAATGAAAAAAAAAAATGTTTTGGGAGGGGATCTGAATCTACCAAAAAATATCTAGACCAAAATGGCATTTACAAATACTCCAGAAGATGAAATGTTTGTTCTAGTTAAGAAATATAAAGAAAATAATCCCTGGCTTCCCTCAACGACTGTTGATAATAGAAGGGAAAATGAAAGGAAGAGGCAGTGGGGCCAGGGTTGTCATAGTTCCAAAATCACAGGTTGAGACAAATGCAATTTAGTGACCAAAAAAAAAAAAAAAAACTAAAATCACACACTTTTTTTATTGCATTTATTTAATTTTTTACTTCTAATCCAATAAAAAAGCAACTCAGAATGCAATAGACTATTTTAATTAAGGAAGAAGGACTCTCAACCTGGAAACATCAAAAATCTGGGCAAAGGCCCATGGAAAGTAGATACAACTGGCTAAAAATGGGGATGCTGATTAGTATAACATTTTCATATGCAATGCAACCCCACCCACTCCAGTGGAATTGTGGGATACCAACATGAAGGTTGTAGTCATTAAATAACAAATAATGGCAGACATTTTAATTTCAGACTTCATATCCCTAAGAAAATACTTCATAATGCAAAACCTGTTTTTCTAGCAGCTATCTGAGTTTACAGGAGCAATATTGAAAATCTGTCCCTATTTTTGAGCCTTTGTCCCACCATTATTTTTGGCTTTGTCCAGATTTCTTGCACTGAGAGATTGCGAGGTATACTCTCAACAATGACCACTGATTTAATTTGTCCTGCAATTTCACTGAAATTGAACATTTATTACTTTAAAGACCTGTCCTTGTCTATTAACTCATTTAAAGCCTCAGTCACTTGTGCTGCATTCCCCTGCAAGCTAACTTTGGCAATGACAGATGCATGCAGCTTGCTGTCTGTGGGGCTGAGTTTGGCAATAAAAGCATGCCATTCTCTTAGGCAAATTACCTTCTATTAAGTGGCAGCAGATATAATTTTAAAGCTCCCCCTAACACCAAAAACAAGAAGACATATGCAGAAGTATACAAGAATGCCCTGTGCAACCACTTAAACAACTGCCTAGAAACAGCAGTACCTATCCAAACTAAACCAAGGTCTAGCTGGAAAAACAAGCCACCTTGGTGGACCCCTGGCATAAACAGACTATACAACAGAAAGGAGGAAATTACTTTCTAGAAGTAAGTGGGAGCACAACAGAGAAGAAAAACTCATTAGTTTAACAGGCAAATCAAGGAACTAGTCATGTTTTCAAAAGCTAAATACACACATAAAATAGCCTTGCAAGCAAAAGATAACCACAAAGCAATTTTAGGTATGTCCAAAATCGTATGGGAAACATTCAACTCATAAACTCAAATGCCATGGAACAACTAGTCACCATCCCCACAAGAGGAGAAAACATACTTGATCTCATCATCACGAACATGGGATCAAAATGTTCAACACCAGAAGTATACCCCTCACTGGTGAGATCAGATCATAAACTAATCTCGCTGGAGGTCCTCATCCACCTGAAACAAAAGACCACAGTGAAAAACTTCTCAAAGGCCCCTGAGCCAGTGGTAAACATTAGTCAAACCGCTGAATCACTTACAAATGCCTTCTACCAGCACCTACAGGACTGCATGGATCAGGCAATCCCAAACAAAACTAAGACTCTCTGTACCAAAGGCAAGCGTCCAGTCTGGTGGACCCCAGCCATAAACAAGCTCTACAACAAGATAGAGCAAAATCCTTGAAAGGTAAGACACCTTTGATCATTATAAGTAAAAACTAAGAGCTCTCATAAAATCATCCAAGGCAAATTTTGAGAGAAAAATCGCCAAGGACTCTAAAGACAATCATAAGGCCTTCTTTAGCTATGTTAGAAACCTAGGAGGAAACTCCCAGATATGCTCAGAATTAGTTCAAAATGATGTGAAAATTACTGAACCTACACACATTGCCAACATACTGGCTGAGAGGTTCAGTGCAAACCTCTCCCCTCCCCCAAAGGAGATATCTATTCCAGGGATTGTAGCCCCCAAACATCTCCAACACCCAGGTGAGAACTGCCCTCACTAAGGCAAAAACACAGCATCCATGGGACGGATGGTGTCCCCTCAATGAGGAATTAAACCCACAGTTAGGACAGCTGTTTAATCTTAGCCTCACCTCAGGATACTGTGGTCCTGCCTCCACAGACCCTGGAAATTACCACCCCATTAGCTTGACAAGCCTTATCTGCAAAGCCATGGAGAGGATCATAATGGAACTCATAAATAAAGACATAGGAACTTGCAGACTTTGGATCCAACCCAGTTTGGCTTTGTCAAAGGCAGATCCTGCCTCTTAAACTTGGTTGACTTTGAGACAGTTACCAAGGCCATTGATGAGGAAGGCAGTCCATACAGCCTAAAAACTCATCAGCTTGAATGTAAACCCATACATCACAAGATGGGTTGCAAACTGGCTAAGTAACAGAACCCACAGGGTCAGAGTTGCTGAAGCCATGTCAGACTCAAAGCCTGTCACATCTACTTTTCTGAAGTACAAGCAAACACAGGAGGTTATGGCTGACAAAGTTTGCAGATGACTGCAAACTGCGCGCCATAGTCAAAAACACATCTGACACAGATATCCTCCAGAAGGGCCTCACAGAAACGGATAACTGGTGCCAGAGCCATGGCTAGCTACCATATAGGTGGCAATCCACTGAGCACAGAAAAGTCATCAGGGATCTGGGGACCCAGGTTGATTTGACACTCATGTTGTTAAAGTAGTTAGGAAAACCTTCTATAATTCACATCTAGATCAAGGAGGTCATGTACTCATCACTCATTAGACCTATGATTGAGTACAATGCCAATGTATCTGACCAGACACCTGCTGCAGCTTGAAAGGCCCCAAAAGTTCCTCACCAAAAGGATAAAGGGTCTCAAAAATATGTCTTATGCTGCCCGACTGAAAGAACTCCAGCTCTATTCAGTCGCTCAGAGGTGACCTGTGCCTGACATATAAGGCCATGTCAAAACCAGATTTGATGAATATGCTTCACCTCAAAAATCTAGATCCTCAGAACCACATTATAAATAGAATGTGCTGGAGGGACAGACTCATCACCCAGAGACTCCCTATGCTGTGGAACAAAATCCCGGTACATGTGAGGCAGAGCACCTCTCTGGCCTTGTTCAAGAGGAATCTTGACCAATGGATGGGAGATTGCAGATATACCCCAGGGATTACTTCAGTGTCACTGCTTGACAGAGGCACAGCAAAATGATAGGCATAGTTTTAAATGCCCTTGGGCAGATAGCCTAGTATGAACCTATGAACCTATGAACAATGTGCTAAATTGACTGTGGATGGCTCTACCCATACTGAGCCAGAAGAAATAGCAAACCTGCTGGCCAATAAATTCAGCTCAAAGTTCACCCCTTCATCTCCTCTGGATACTCCCCATGAAATACCCCCTACCATTCCTTTGCCTGTTATCACCAAAGAACAGGTCATCACTGCACTCAGTAAAGCTACAAACACTGCATCAATGGGTCCTGCCAGAACCCCAGGTGCCATTAAATAGCTTGAAACATGACCTAGTAGACCCACTCGGATCTCTATTTAGCCACACTCTCCAGACTGGCTTTGTCCTAGTAGAGTGGAGGACACCAGCAGTCATCCCTCTGCACAAGACTGGAGCATCAGTTGACCCAGGAAACTACCAACCCATAAGTCTGACTAGCCTCATACACAAGGCTATGCAAGGGATAATCATGGATCTGATTAACAATGACATAGAAAATCTTCAGACTCTAGACTCAACCCAGTTCAGCTTCATAAAGGCCAAGTCCTGCTTGCTCAATCTGGTAGATTTCTTTGAGAAGGTCACCAAAGCCATAGATGAGGGTAAGACCCAATCAAGGCATTTGACACAATACCCCACTCAGGTATTATAGAAAAACTCACAAAACTGGGCATAAAACTCTACATCACTAGATGGATAGCCAAATGGTTCATGGATAGGACATGTTATCAGAGTGGGGGAATCCACATCCAGCAAGAGGCCAGTCATCAGTGGAGTACCACAGGGCTCATTGGTGGGCCCCTCCTGTTTGGGATATACATTCTTCTCAGATGTCAAAGCAAATGTAAATGGCCTTTGGATGACCAAGTTTGCTGATGACTTTAAGGTGGGGGCAATCATTGGCTCCCCAAATGATGCTGATATCCTACAGAACCATAGCCTCAGACTAAATGTGAAGAAGTTCATAATAATACCCATTGGGAAATCAAATAACCCTGCAAATTACAACATTGATAGCACCCCCTAACAGTGGACCCACTGGTGAGAGATCTAGGTACTCAGATAGATAGTAATCTGAACTTTGACCACCATGTGTCCACGGTGGTGTGGAAATCCTTCTACATGGCTCAGCTTATAATGACATCCAGATCTAAGGATGTCATAGTAACACTGTACTCAGCCCTCATCAGGCAAATAATTGAGTACAGTGCACCCTTTGGCATCTACCTTGCCAGGCACCTGCAACAGTTGCAACAGTTGGAGTGTCCTTAGAGGTTTCTCACCAAAAAAATTCAAGGTATAACCAACATGTCATATATGAACCAATTAAAAGCCCTATCACTCTATTCGGTTTCCTACTGATTACTGAGGGGTGATCTGTGTCTGAACTATAAGGCAGTCTCTGACCCAACCTTGATGGAAATTGTGATGTCTGGCTAATATCCCACAGAACTGCCACCAAATATGTGACACCCCGTACTATCCTGGGCCAATAACCGAGGAACTTCTACCCTCACTACTGACTCCAATGTGAGGCCATCACTTAAACAGGAGTAATATTTTACAATTTCCCTTAACAGCACAACAGGAACATGCTCTATAACCTGGGACTGGACTGTATACTTCTGTCCACCCCTAATGTAATTCCTTATTACACACTCCAAAGCAATGCGTCCCAGTTTAAGACCTCTGATACACTCACATTTAAATAAATTAAATCTCACACATACAAACACTTTTGGGAAAGCCTGACAGAGATTTCCAGCTGTGTCCCTTCTCCAAATGATATGATAAAATCAGAGCATCTACATGTCCTTTTAAAGGGGTATCCAGTTATTAAAATTAGATATCAAAATAAATGGTAGCATAAGACCTAAAGCAGCCAGGCTTCGGAGTGGCTTGAGAATTATCAAAGCAGGTATACACATTCTCAAATCACTAAATAATTCATTGATTGACCAGCCACAATATAGGATAATAAAAATATTTAATAATAAGCAAAACAGAATTCACTCACCAGGAAAATGAAATTAATACTGAAGGACAGAAATCCAACATTTAGAAAAACTCTGACTAATTAACTATAATTTTCTATCTGATTAAAGAACACTGTCCCTGATCTAAACTAAATATTACAACAGAGCAAAGGCAGGCTTACAGTTCTTGGTGAATCCTTTGGCTATCCACTGCTCAGTACAACCATGAACTGTGAACTGAACGCAAGTCAACAACTATGAACTCAACTCAATTGTCTTTAGCAGGCTCTTTTAGAAGCTAGGTTAACTGTCTGACTGTTCCAGTTCTTATTTTCATTTTATTCTTTGAAAATCAACAAATAGCTTTGAAAGTTCCGTCCTGTCATCATTTTCTGACAGTAAACACAGAGCAACTGGAAACATTCCAAAGACATCATATGTAGATCAGCTGTCTGTGATACAGTCTGTAATTAGAATCTCCTTCACAAACGTGTAATTAGACATGTAAAAGGACACTGTTCAATTTTTAAAACTTCATGTGCAAGCAGACATGTAAGAACTTATTTACAATATCATAGCTAGTCATGCTGGCATATAATACACTGGTTAATCTGAAACTATGTACAAAACTTCATCCAGACATGCTAGCACAGATGATAGTGTCTAATTTTTTCACAGAAATGTTGCATATTCACAAAACAAACTGCACGAGGGTTACCCACACCAAAGATCTGAACCTGATCTCTGACATGAATAAATCATGCTGGATAGACAGATATATGTCTCAGAGATTCCCCCTCCTCTGGAATAGGCTTCCTCTGCATGTGAACCAGAGCCCTTCCTTGATCATCTTCAAGCACAACCTGGACTGATGGATGTGAAATTGCACATTGTCTCCTAGGGTGGTGGCTTTGTCCCTTATAGAAAGAGCCAGTTTGTAAAAATAGTCAAAACCCCGGCTGCAGATCCTTGTTATCTTTCACCTAGAGACAGAAAATTCAGTAAAATCTGGGTAAAACTGTCTTGGCTTGTAAGGGTTCTTGAACTGTTAGCCTAGTATCTCATATGAACCTATGAACCTATAATCCTTGCCAAATTTCCAGTTAGGTGTTTGGAATTACTTATCTCATTTATTGTTTAAACTAACCTTACTCCTTCAATGACTAGAGCTATATCACCTCCAGTGACAATAACTGGGGTCATATCATAGGTATTTTGAAAGCCCCCAAATGTGAGTTAAAAACATTTAGAAGCTGCCTCTGTCCATTAGTAGTACAAGGGGAGCCCTATTCCCATCCATAGAGCCAGGTTGTGCTTGAGTTTGGACAGTAAGGAGCTTTGTTTTACTTGAATAATGGGGAGTCTGCTGCCGAGCAGTGGTATTATTTTATGTGAATAATGGGGAGTCTGTTGCAGAGCAGCGGTATTGTTTTGCATGAATAATGGGGAGTCTTCTGCCGAGCAGCGGTATTATTTTATGTGAATAATGGGGAGTCTTCTGCCGAGCAGCGGTATTGTTTTGCATGAATAATGGGGAGTCTGCTGCCGAGCAGCGGTATTATTTTATGTGAATAATGGGGAGTCTGTTGCAGAGCAGTGGTATCCTCTATGAGATAAAAACCTGTCCCTTCAAACTATTTTGATGATGTTGCAGAAAAAGTTTAGATCCCAGGACTGAGTATTTCTAATGCTGTTTGACTTGTTAATGTGTAGTCGGCCTATCAGTATTAGATCAGGGGATGCTTTGTATGCAGGGCCAGCCTTACCGCATAGGTGAACTACTCGATTGTCTAGAATGCTGTGCTCAGAAGAATTTATTGATTTACTTTTTAAAGCAATGAAATATATTGTTTGTTGCCTTAACAAATAAATAATTAAAATGAGGGTCCCTGCTACAGCAAGACACACCCACCCTTCAGTGTGACAGGTGCCTCACGCAGGAGGTAATCCACTTAACTTAACCATTCAGGTCAAGCAAAGTGAGGTTAGAAGTGAACATTGTGAGGTAATGGAGCAGAGACTATGTAATATTCAAATTGACAGGTGTAAAGTGGTGCTGCTCACAATACTGAACATCTGCATCAACTCTAATGTCTGGCTTTACTGATCATCTATATCTTCAGCCTTTTAGTTGGGGCACTTCAAAGTAGCAGCGTGATGGATAGAAGACAAATGGTGCAAGACAGAGGAAAGTGAGGTCAGTATTATTATTATTATTATTATTATTAATTTTTTTTCTGTGATGCCGGCAGGGAACAACTAGATATTTTACTTTAGTTATAGCTTTGTGATTTGTGTGCAGCAACTTGGAATACTTTGATGTGTGGCAACTTATTTGTATGGACTAGAAAAGGTGAACATTATTAAATGGCCATCTACATACATCTCAATTGTCCAGGTTTTTGGCTCTTATTTTTGGTCTGATCCTCATGAAATGTGTGACTTTCTTGCAAATCACTGAGGATTGAATTCACCAGATAATAATAAATATTTGGGTTTCTAACTTCATTTCCTTCAGAAAATACATATTAATTCAAAAGCTATTGTTCTAGCCACTATTTAAATTTACAAGAACAATATTTATAATTTGTCCTTGATTTCAGACCTTTGCCCCTCATTATTTTTTGATTTTGTTCAAAACTCCTGCACTAGTAGATTTAGAGGTATGACCATCAGACCAAATGGTTGTAACTTTTGGGAGGAGGGCAAACCTCTCACCTTTCCCTAACTGTGGCTCAGAATTGTGCTCTGTCCCCCCAATTCCTAATAAAAATAGTTACTTGGGGAGAAAAGGTAGTAGGCTATACCTAATAAATAATGACAATAATTAGAGTTATAGACTTCCTTTGCTTCAGAAAATGCATGTTATTTCATGTTCTTATTCTGTCAACTCATCCATCTATCCTCAACCCCTTTTCCCACGTTGCACATGGGGTCAGAGTGTCACCATTGTGTTAATAATACTAATATTTTAAAATGGGCCTTTGATTTTTGGATTTGTCCCTGATTCTGGAGGTAAAAGGTTGAGAGTTATGGGGTTGGGATTGGCTGGATGGAAGCAATTGATGTTCTTGTCCTTTGCTCAGTTTTAAGCAGTCACTGCTATCTGAATTTGCAGGACTAGTGTGCAGTTGAGAAAAGTAAGATTTGCCACTTAACTTGACAGCTGATATGCTCAGATAGAGTAGGGATGATCGCTAAGCTGCAAGTAGAAGAAAATGACTAGCTACTTGCTGTTTGCTTATTATTTTGGCTTTGCAAGACTAGTATGATTTGTGTGAAGCAACTTGGAATACTTTAATGTGTGGGAAATGTTTGCTTAGAGCAAAGGTGAAATGCATTATATAGCCATCCTCTTTTATTAAAATCCAACATCTGAATTGTTCATAAGATGTGTCTGTAACTGCTTGGTGGGTGTTATTACAAAGCCTGGGCCAAACTCCACTTATACAGCCATGGTGTGTGGGAGGCACCAGACCCTCAGAAACACTGAAAATCTTTTGAGAATTGTCTGTAAACTGAGCAAGTGACTCCTCTGCCCTTTGCCGCATCCAAGCCCTGCACAGGGGTGTACATAGAAGGTCTCTGTAACTTGTGCGGGGAGTTGGAAATGCTGCCATTATTTCTTCAACTTTCATCCCAAACTTCAGAAGGGTGCGCAAATGGTCACTGTAGATCAATATGTGTATATACCTTTAAGAAGCTGTCCAATGACTTGCACTAGAGTATAATAAATACTGAGCATGTGTGAGCCTGACTGCCATTTTGTAGTTAGCTGCTGAGATGTGAACATGTATGTATGCAAGCTCTGTTTGTTAGTTTGTTCATATTTAAAGATGCTGCTATCCATCCTGATGTGTTTGTATATATTAAAGTATCTGAATGAAACCCCAAGCCTCCTTATTATTTGTAATTGAGACGGTTGAGCGACATGGTGACAGAAGTGGCATATCCAAAAGGTCATGGTATCAGAAATGGCATATCGAAAGTGACTGAAGTCAGAACTGGCATACTAAAGGGGCATGCAGTTTACAATGGCCTTGTGAAAACAATTTAAGGCACTTATCCAGATGTTGGTGAAATATATAGCAGTGGACCATCCCAAAACTTTGTATATTTTGTAAAATAGGTCAGAAATTAATTTCAGGTATTGAAACTTGCTCAACACTATTTCTTATTCGCATAATATGAAAAGGGACATACAGAATATTCTAAATAATTTTCACATAAACAAATATGTACAATATTGATAAAAATATTTGAATTACCAAAGAAAAATGTTTGAAATAAAGTCTGATTGCATAAAACAAATAAAATAATAGGAAACAACTGCATTTTCATAAAGCATATGTATTGTCGTATTAAGCAAAGACATCTGAATTTTCAGAAATGTATAAATTGTTTATATGTTTGTGCAGAATTACAGTAAAGCTATTTCACAAAGTACAGTCATTACAAGGCATATTTTGCAAAGTACGGCCATTACAGAGCATATTTCACAAAGTAAAGATTTCAAAGAGTTTATTGTGCATTTGGATGTTGTTACAAGCTCACAGCACACTTTGTTCACACATAATTACAAAGGCCATATTTTCAGTGTGTTTGTGCATACTTTGTGGGCATGGCAGACAGATTTCGAAAACCCAGTGTACTTGTGTTTGACAGTAATATTGCTGAGAACTGGAAAGTGTTTGAGCAATGACATTGTCATGCAGGCTGCATTTTCTGATAAAGATGACCGTACAAAGGCATTTATTCTACTTAATTAAGCTGGATCAGAAGCTATAGAAAGAGA
The DNA here is from genome assembly GCF_019279795.1 of Protopterus annectens. Taxonomy (NCBI): domain Eukaryota; kingdom Metazoa; phylum Chordata; order Ceratodontiformes; family Protopteridae; genus Protopterus; species Protopterus annectens. The sequence goes on along the minus strand of NC_056742.1, from coordinate 530,203,383 downwards.
ACACTCATCTGTGTATGCACCTGCTATTTTTGCCTGAGAGGGGGGGAAATCAACATATTGTTGCACAGGCTGAGTCAAGGGAGGACCCAGAGTGCTTAAAACATAAATTGAAAGAAATGTGTAACCCCCAGACAAACATCACCATAGAAAGGCACTTATTTTACACAAGGGATCAAAAGCCTGGTGAAGCTTTTGCAGACTATATAACTGACTTTTGAAATAAGGCTAAAACATGCAGCTTTGGTGATTTAAGGGATGAGCTGATAAATGACAGATTTGTGTGTGGTATAAAAGATGATGGTGTGAGAAAAATTTTGCTCCGTGACAGTGATTTAACTTTGAATAATGCCATTGAGCTTTGCCAGATATACGAGCTCACAGAAAAGCACACAAATATGCTTACAAATGAGAGCAGCTCTAGTAGGCACAGTGATAAAGCTCATGTTGATAGTATGTAGCACATGGTTAAAAGAAACAGGCCCAAGCACATGGCAGCTGTAGCACCTGCAGCACTCACTGGTAAACCCCAGAACTTTCTAGCAAATTCCAGACTTTGCACAGCTTCAGTGAAGCACAAGAGTGAGTCAGCACACTCAAAGCTTGGCACCCTACCCACTTTCATTGCTAACTGTTGTAATTGTGGTGGTTATCATGAATTTAAAAGAGAAAAGTGTTTGGCTTTTGGTCAACAATGCCACAGATGTAATAAATGGAATCACTTCAAAAGATTTTGTAAGTCAAAAGAATGTGAACACTCTTTTATTAAAAGGGAACATTTTAAGAAACAAGTTGATCAGACTGTGATAAGCCTACTCTTTATGTTGGTGGTGTGTCAGTGCTTCATGAAATGATCAATGCAGTTGACTTAAGGGGCAAGAATTAAGTATTTTGTACTGTTTGCATAAATGGTAAACCCACAGAGCTCAAAGATGATACAGACTCCAAGTGCAATGTTATGTCTGCAGAAACATTTGCTAAGGTGAAAGGCTTGATTTGGCAAGGTGTGCAAAACTTGTTGCTTATGGAGGTGAAGAAATTCAAGCAAAAGGCTCAGTAGTGCTTTCATGTTACTCTGCAGGAAGAAGCTACGACTTATTATTTTATGTAGTCACGAGGCACATTCAGTCATTATTGGGATTCAAAGGCTCTTTGAAAATGGGACTGCTTTCATTTAACAAGGAAGTCCATCACATTAGCTTAAAAAATCACTACTCTAATTTTGCCCAGCACATTTTTTCTACCTATGCTGATCTTTTCCAAGACAAACTAGGCAAAGTTCTAGTTGTGTACTCAATGAAGTTAGACCCAGAGGTGAGTCCACTTATCAGACCAGCATGTAAGGTTCCAATAGCCATACAGAACAGGGTTAAAGCTGAGTTAGACAAGATAGTGTGACAAGATGTAATTTGTCCAGTGGAAACTGCAACAGAATGGGGATGTTCCATGGTGGTAGCTCATAAGAAAAGCTCATATGACATCAGAATATGTATTGACCCAAGAAATTTAAGCAAAGCATGAAAAAGACCTCATCATCCAATGCGTGCAGTTGAAGAAGTTGCAGCCTTGATCTCAAATGCCACCATCTTTTCTGTCTTAGATGCAAAAAGTTCATTTTGTCAAATTCAACTTGACAAGAAATCCTCGTTTCTCACTAATTTTAGTACTCAGTTTGGCAGGTACAGATTTTTGAGAATGCCATTTGGGATAAATTCTGCAAGTGTCGTCTTTCAGCATGCAATGGAGCCAATTTTTTCTGGATATCCTTGTGCTATTATAGTAGACGACATACTAGTAGGAGGTCGTGATGAAGCCAAGCATGACAGAAACCACAGAAAAGTTCTAGAAAGGGCATGTCAAGTAAATCTTAAGCTCAATCCACACAAATGCAAATTCAGGCTACAAGAAGTTACTTATGTTGGTCATTTATTTACTAGTACAGGCCTACGACCTGACCCTTCAAAGCAAACAGCCATTCTCAAGATGCCAACTCCAGACAATGCTCAAGCCCTGCAACATTTTATTGGCATGGCCAGCTTGAGCCAATTTTCAGCACCATTCAGAGAGCTGACACATAAAGTCATATTGTGGTCTTGGTCAGAGCAACACCAAAGAGCATTTGATGTTCTGAAACAGAGAATTGCCTGCCAGTCAGCCAATGCTCAGATACTTTGAAGTTCATAAACCAGTTACACTTTCATGTGATGCTTCAAAATTTGGACTTGGTACAGTCATTTTATAAGTGGATCAACCTGTTGCCTATGCATTGAGAACTCTTACCCAAACTGAACAGCAGTATGCCCAGATTGGCAAAGAGCTTTTGGCAATTCTATTTGCATGTTCAAAGTTCCATGATTATGTTAAAGGTCGACCTGTCCAGATCGAAACAGATCACTAACCACTAGCCACTATCCTGAGAAAGCCAATGCATTCAGCTCCAGCCACACTGCAATGTATGATGCTGAGACTGCAAAAGTACATTTTCAATCTTGTCTTCAAGAAAGGCAAACTTCTTTAACTTGCTGATACATTATCCAAATTACCCAGAAATACCACTGAGGAGAATGATAATCAAGATTCTCAATTGATTGATGATTTTGAAGTCACAGAAGTGAGAAACTTTCAAGGTTCTCAATCGATTGATGATTTTGAAGTCACAGAAGTGAGAAACTTTCAAGGTTCTCAATCAATTGATGATTTAATCAATTGATGATTTCGAAGTCACAAAAGTGAGAAACTTTCAAGGTTCTCAATCGATTGATGATTTTGAAGTCACAGAAGTGCGAAACTTTCAAGGTTCTCAATCGATTGATGATTTTGAAGTCACAGAAGTGAGAAACTTTCAAGGTTCTCAATCGATTGATGATTTTGAAGTCACAGAAGTGAGAAACTTTCAAGGTTCTCAATCGACTGATGATTTTGAAGTCACAGAAGTCAGAAACTTTCAAGGTTCTCAATTGATTGATGATTTTGAAGTCACAGAAGTGATAAACTTTCAAGGTTCTCAATCGACTGATGATTTTGAAGTCACAGAAGTGAGAAACTTTTCTTCCGCACATCTTGCTGAGGTGAGGGATCACACAGCCACAGATCCAATTTTAGAATGGCTCAACCACTTTATCAATCAAGGATGGCTGTCAAAGCAATCTAGTTTACCTCAAGAACTGCAACCTTATTTCCCATATGGAGATGAGGTTTTGTTTGACAAAGGTATCATAATGAAAGGTCCAAAAGTAATTGTTCCAAAATCCTTCCAACCTGAGTACATTACTATCTTGCATTGTGGTCACCCAGGAAGAGAATCTACCAAAAGAAGGGTGAGAGAGATAGTATTTTGGCCTTCTATGTCACAAGACATTGAGAGAGCATGTCCTTCTTGTTCAGTATGTAATAGTACAAAGCCTCATCAACAGAAAGAATGCCTTCAGCTTAACCAGATTCTGGAACTACCTTGGTCGACAGTAGCCACTGATATCTTCGAGTGGAATGTTCAACATTATTTGGTGTTAGTAGACTCTTACTCCAATTGGTTAGAGATTGACTTACTTCTAAATCTAACTTCCAGTACTGTCATTACTAAGATGAAATGTCATTTTGCTGTGCATGGAAGCCCTCACAAAGTTATTTCTGACAATGGCACACAGTTTACAAGCCAACAGTTCAAAAGATTTGCAGAAGAATGGGACTTCACTCATGCCATGAGTAGTCCAGAGTATCCGCAGACAAATGGTTTGGCAGAACATGCACTTCAAAGTGCAAAACAGTTACTTGAGAAGTCAAAATGAGATAATAGTAATGTTTTCTTGAATTTCTTGAATCTCAGAAATGTTTCTCGAGATAAACATCTTGGTTCACCTGCTCAGAGACTTCTGTCAAGACAAACCAGAATCACATTAGCAATCAGCAGTCAATTGTTGGTTCCATGTCTTAAGAACAACAGATCAGTGAAAACTAATCTGTTGAAGAAGCGCCTATCCCAGAATTCCTACTATGATAAGACCAGTAGACCGCTCAATCCATTACGAGAGGGAGAAGTGGTAAGGATGCAAATGTCAAAGGTTATGATCGGATTGGTGTCGTGAAGAATATTGCGCCAGAGCCGAGATTGTATATTGTAAAATTAAAAGGAGCAACTTTTAGGTGGAATTGGAAGTATTTAAGACCAGTGTCCGAGCCTGTACTACAACAATAGCCTGTGAGAGAGGGACTCTTTATCCCAGAGTGATTTGTCCAGTGTTCCACTTCTAGAGGAAGTTCCAGAGGACATTCCTGTTCCTATGACGATTCCAGAAGTTCCTGATACAAGCTGTGCACCACAGACTATCCCTGTTGCTAAATCTAGTCCCAACTGTTATGTTATGAGATATGGTCAAATCTCTAAACCCTGTAGCAGATATGAAGCAACTTGGAAAAATGAATGTTGTATTTTGTTTCTAATGTACATAGTAATGCATGCTTGTCTCTAATATTCTGTTGCATGAAGCACAATCTTTTTAAGAGGGATGATGTAAATCAATACGCGTGTATATATTTTTAAGAAGCTTGGGGCGGCACAGTGGTGCAGCGGTTAACATTGTCGCCACACAGCAAGAGGTTCTCCAGTTCGATTCTTGGCTGGGGTGCCTTCTGTGTGGAGTTTGCATCTTCTCCCTGTGTTCGCGTGGGTTTCCTCCGGGTACTCCAGTTTCCTCCCACATTCCAAAAACATGCATCTGGAGCATTTCTCCCCAGGCCTCCACTGAAAACAGGCTCTGTGGAACCTAGTCGGACATTCCCAGTCAACAAAATGTTAAAAAAATAAATAAATAAAAAATAAAAAGCTATCCAAGGGCTTTCACTACAGTATAAATACTGAGCGTGTGCAAGTCTGACTGCCATTTTGTAGTTAGCTGTTGAGATGTAAACATGTAGGTATGTAAGCTCTGTTTGTTAGTTTGTTCATATTTAAAGTTGCTGCTATCCATCCTGATGCGTTTGTATATATTAAAGCATCTGAATGAAACCTCAAGCCTTACTATTTGTAATTGAGAAGAACAAGCGACAGTCACTAAGCTTGTACAGGAACAATGTACTTTCTAAAATTATTTTGAAAACATTACTGTAATTTATTATTTTTTCATCACAATCAAATGTCAGGTGCATATGTGGGTGGCTATCTTTTGGAAGAGGGTAAAGAAGCATTCTGTTTATGTATGTATGGTAGCAAATATGTTCTGTTTTTTTTTTTAATTTTGCCCAAGTCTAACATCAGAGGGATACACTGCAGGTAGTGTCTTCTGCAGGTAGGGGTGAAGAGGTGTGCTGTATATACAGAATGACAGCAGCAACTTGAAATATAATTGTGGCCGTTTGCCACTTGATTTTCATCCCAGTTTCATACAAGATGGGGATACATGATAGTGACTTTTTAGGGAGGAAGGTACTATTTCTAGATATGATTCATGTATCATCAGAAGCATTTTGGTTTCTGTGTTTATTGAGCAATACTGTTTGGTTAACTTTGAGCATTAAACCTTGGATACAACTCATTTCTTCTTTTGAAGTAAAAAAGTATAGTTGAATTTGTTTATGATTTTTGTTCAGGCCATGATTGAATCAAAAATATAAAAAAGTTTTAAAATACACCTCAGAACATCTGTAGTTCCATGGCTTCTGGTGCCTAGCGGCCCATAGACCCCCAACTCAATTTATTTATTCCAGTGTAATCTTGGTCAGTCAGGAGTGTGTTGAAAGGATCCAGGGAAACCCAAAGTTGAAAAACAGAACTGAATTTCTTCCCTTAATCATGATTTTGTTCAGACCACCATTGGATGAAAAGGTTCTTTAAAAATACTGTAAAATGTACCTAAGAGCATCTCGAACCCAGATGATTTCTGGGGTCCTTGCAGCCCCCAAATCCACAGCTTAATGCACTTATTTCTGCCCCAGTTATAGCAGTGTAGTCTTCATCGGTTAGGATGTATTGGAAGGATTCCAGGAAAACAAAACTGAAGAGCAAAGACTGAACTTCTTTCATTAATTATGATTTTTGCTTAGGTCATCACTAAATTGTAAAATGCACTTCCAGAAAAGCATGTAAAATCCAGCATGTTTTCTGGGGGCATTATGGACCCCAGCTTAATGCAGATGTTTTTTACACAGTTATCAGAGAGCAGTCTTGTGTTGAATGAATGAGCGAATGTAGATGAAATGAAGAGCAAGACAAACTGTGAGAAAAAGTAAGAAGAAAGTAATCTGTATGGTGTGGGTACACCAGGATGGGGTTCCCAGGTGGTGTGTATGTGTCTCTGAAGCACCAGCAGGGGGCACCATGGAGCTTGTATGTCAGCCACAGGTCACCTCTTTGCAGTCGGTAAGAGACTGAGTAAAGTGACAGGGCTATGAGGTAGCCTAAGTAGAGAAAATTGTTTAAGCCTAGTGTCCTTTTATATGGTATCTCTGTGGGCGCTCCAGCTGTTGTATGTATCTGGAGAGATATATGCCAAAGAGAGGCTCTATACTAAATAATGGTTGTCCTTATTAGAGCTGAGTAAAAGGGGGGCAATAGCATCCATGGACATAGAAGCAATCCCTTTGTTACTGAGTTGTAAAATATAGAAGGATTTCCTCACCAGTGTTGGGTCATGTATGTCAAATGATAAGCTACTGTCCACGTAAGTTTCCAAATCCCAAACAACTGAGACAACTTCTAGGTGCTTATTATCAAGGAGGTATTTCCCCTTTAGTATTGGTTTTAACTTCCAAGAAGTAGATGCCAAACAGGAGTAGTCCCAGCACCAAGCCCTGGGGAACTCCACTGGTGACTGGTCTTTTAGTGGGTGGTAGCTTCCTCTATTTTGATGTCCTGCATTTTATCTGTGAGACAGTTGGCAATTTATGGGTGATGTAAGGGTTTATTCCTACTTTATTAAGCTTTTCTACTATGCCTGAGTAGGAGATAATGTCAAAAGCCTTGCCAGGTCAAGATAGGCAGTGTGTACCATTTTACCTTCATCCATTGCTTTGGTAACTTTTTCAAAAAAGTCCACCAGGTTGAGTATGACCTGCCTTTGATGAATCCATACTGAGCGAGGTTCCCTATATCCTTACTGATAAGTTACATGATAATTCTTTCCATGGCTTTGCATATGAGGCTGGTCACACTTATGAACCTATAATTGTCATGGAAAGACCTCTGTTATGCAGGGGAATAATTGTTATGATTCTTTATTTACTTCATACAAAATGCATATCGAGGCTAAGGTTCTACAGTGTTGTTAGGGGTGTGGCTAAATATTGCTTCATGCTGTGTGATAACCGAAGGGGATTGGTATCAGATATTTCATGTGGGATAGACGGGGAGAGAGGTGTAAAATCTGCAATGAAGTTATTCGCCAGTATTAGCTATATCTTTCAACTTCAGTGAAGGTAACATTGTTCACAACTAGCTTAGTGCATTGCTGCTTTGTGCTCCTTGCACTGCAAACATAACTAAAGAAGGCCTTGTAATTTTCTTTAGCTTGGCTGGCTATTTTCACATCAAATTTGACTTTGGTCGATTTAATTAAGTACCTCAGTGGTTTGTTTAGTTTAATGATGAGAGCTCTATAGTTTTGGGCGCTATTCTCCTTATTTTTGGCTAAACTTCTCTTCCTTCTGTTGTATAGCTTGTTCATATTATAGTTTCATGGGGGGGGGGTGTTTCTGGGTATAACCTGTGCATGTTTCTGTAGAGGACAGATGCATCAGTGCAGCTGTGTACATGCTAGTTCAGTTTTTTGGTGTAAGAAACTGCATGCACATTACAGTTTTCTGGGTCTGGTGGGTATTTGAAGTTTGCCAATCAATCACTTAGGAGTAGACAGTTTGTCTTAAAAATGTTCCTAAAGGAGCTATGAGTATGGGGGCCTCATATTTCAATTTTATTTCAAAGGAGATGGCTTTATGGTCAGACTTACAAGGGATGATGAAATGGAAGCGATGGTGCACGATGCTCCCATATCAGTAATGACAAAGTCTAAGATGTCAGTCCCAGTGGGTACTCTAATTGTTCCAAGACATTTGTATTAACAAAGGCCACAAATCTTTGTGCTTATGAACTCGTGGAGGTGTACATTTCCCAGTCTATAGGTAGGTAGTTAAAATTGCCTATGAAAACCATATTCAGTTTAATACTGAAAGACTCCTTGTAGACAGATGTTGTGGGTTTCATGGGTCATAGATGGAGTTCTGTAGCTAGCTAATATATGTTGAGGAACCTTTCTGATGGTGATTTGGACATGAAGACACTCAAATGGTTCATGGTGTTTTACCAGATTCGATGTGTCTCTCATGAATAAAGATTCAGACACCTTCACCTTTTTCCAACTCCTGAGCAGTGACTCATTTAAAAGTGCAAAGAATATTATAAACCCAGAGCCAGATCTAGCACTAGAAGACCTAGGCAGTTGCCTAGGGCATGCTGGCATTAAATTAAAGTTCTTTAATGGCATTCTTCTTTAAGAATACACTTTGCATTTGTCGATGCATACATGCACGTTAATGCAGATTTGCGTTCCTGCTGCTTCTCTGCATGGGGTGTTGCACTCCTGAATGCGTCCTCCTTTAGACAGCATGCCTAGTAATTATGAAACCGTTGTTGGTTTGCCAGCCATTCCCTATTGTTAATCTACCAGTTTTAATGTAGCATAGGCAATTTGTTCTTCAAGGGAAGCAGGCACTGAATTTTTAGATGAAACACTTAAATGTATAGTTGTTTGCAAGCAGCAACATCTTCATTAGTTACAGATCGCTTTAGTATGGAATTATTCAAATGGCTTCTGCATTGATTGTACATATTGACTAATGTTATGGGATTATAATGACAGATGTTTGAAGGGCTTTTTATGGTTGAAATGTTCTGAAATGATTAGTTCTGTCATTATTAATTCGTACATTTTGTTTCATTGCTTACTGGAAAAATGTTCAACACTACAAATGTAAAACACATTGTAAGAAGGGGTACTGTATTATACAAGGAATTTATTTATTTATTTGCAGTTTGTTTGCCAGGATAGTCAATTGGGCCACAAGGAGCTTGTTTTCAATGGAGTCCTGGGGAGAAAAGCTCCAGAAAAATACAAATACATAGTACACATTGCACATTTACATTACAGATTATCTCATAGGAATACAAAGTAAATATAATAAGAAAAGGTTAACAATGATAGAATACATCAGTACAGTCAGTAATACATAAATAAAAAACTCTTTTTCTTTACACAAAAGTAGCAGCATAGGTTAACTGTTAAGTAGTTTATATAATATAATATAATTTAATATGATCAAGAAGGTGAATCAAACAGCACATATATGTATGCATGGCCCTAAAAATGTGTGCAGGGGGCCATAGTTTGAAAAACAGTCCAAAGGTAAACTTAATCCACCACTGACTGGCCAGATGCACTTTATATGAATGTGGGTTTCAATGCCATTTCAATGAATGTGAGTTTCAAGGGCAGAAACATTTACTGTTCATGCTAAATCTGTTTTCATTGTGAGACTGTATTGTTTTAGTTTGTTTAGCAAACGGTTATCAGACTTGAAATAAAAGTTTTAAATAAAATTCAAATATCAGTAATCATTAGAGACGTAAAGAAGAAAATAGTGTCTATACTAACAGCAGCGGTAGCGTTGTTACCTCACAGCAAGAGGTTCTCCCGTTCGATTCCTGGCGTGGCTTGGGAGTGCCTTCTGCGTGGAGTCTGTATGTCCTCCGTGCGGTTAGGTAGCATTCGAAAAACATGCGTGCGTAAATGGGCGTGCCTTCATTGAAGGTTGGGCATCGAGCTGGCACCTCAGCATTTCGTAAAAATCTACTGCCAATCATTAGCGGACCGGAGTTCCGCTGTGGCAACCCCTTACCAGGAAAAAGCCGAAAGACAAACAACTAACAGGTTTGAATGGTGTCATACCTGGGGAGAAATAGCCAAGTACAATGGCTGGGGTGGGGGCTTCTGTCTGGGAGAGTCCATTTGACTATGATCCAGCTCTGTATAGACCCACACAGCTGGAGTACTTCCCACCATTTTAAACCATGTCTCAGACATTACACAGATATCTACATCCTCCAGGGTGAGCAAGACTTGCAGGGAGTGGACTCTGTTGTTTAGACTCCTAGCATTAATTAGTAACTTCTTCATATTTTCCTTTGCTTGTTTCATCATGTTGGCAGTTTTATCTAACTGGCATTAACTAAAAAAGGCACCATAGGGATGGAAAATGCCTTTGTCAAAATATGAAAACCAAAAGCAGACAAATGCAAACCACCCTGGTGAAGCAACGCAGTCTGTTAAACATATCTTCCCAGGCGGTCAGATACTGCGCCCCCCAGCAGACAAATGCAAGCCACCCTGGTAAAGCAACGCAGTCTGTTAAACATATCTTCCCAGGCGGTCAGATACTGCGCCCCCCAGCAGACAAATGCAAGCCACCCTGGTGAAGCAACGCAGTCTGTTAAACATATCTTCCCAGGCGGTCAGATACTGCACCCCCCAGCAGACAAATGCAAACCACCCTGGTGAAGCAACGCAGTCTGTTAAACATATCTTCCCAGGCGGTCAGATACTGCGCCCAGCAGACAAATGCAAGCCACCCTGGTGAAGCAACGCAGTCTGTTAAACATATCTTCCCAGGCGGTCAGATACTGCGCCCCCCAGCAGACAAATGCAAGCCACCCTGGTGAAGCAACGCAGTCTGTTAAACATATCTTCCCAGGCGGTCAGATACTGCGCCCCCCAGCAGACAAATGCAAACCACCCTGGTGAAGCAACGCAGTCTGTTAAACATATCTTCCCAGGCGGTCAGATACTGGGCCCCCCTAAGAATGACACCAAAAACTAGGCCAGTTATTAAAGTCAATTATTTTTTGCAGATATTGCAACATCATTTTTGGAGAAGGTAGAATGCTGCTCAAAGCTAGTCTAATACCTGCTTGGGACACATAGTCTGAGACCTCTATCATGTCTCTCTTCATATACTTAAGGGAGATAAATTTCAAGTCATTGACACCCATCTGTACTATGACAGGGTCATACCTGTACCTGTTGTTCAAAGACTTGAGTCCATGTATGATCTGCTGTATCCTGGCACCAGACAAGCAACTAACTGTCACCCGTTCCTTACTCAGCCTGGTAAGATCTTTCCCAAATATCCCACATATCTTTCTGGTAGCTTTCCTGTGAATTCCTTCCAGCAGCCTGATGTTCTTTTCCTTATATGGCCTTCAGAACTGTATGCAGTATACTGTGACCTATGTACTGTTCTTTGTAGTCGTTTGTATTAAAGCTTAACCGCCATCTTTTGGACCCCTTGGTCAGCCTTTCCATATCCTTCTCTATGGTCCCCCCCCCCCATCTTGCTCTGCTGTAAGTACCTTTGTGTCTTCGGTAAACAGACTGATAATACTCTCTCTTTCCTCATACATAGCTTAGTGAAACATGCCGAAAAGTATTAGACCCAGGATGGACTTTTGTGGCCATTCACTAGTCACTTTTGTAATTCCTGTCATCCTTCCTCTCACCTTAACCCTCAATGTCCTCCCATTCAGCCATGTAAGTATCCGATTCATAGTTTTGATATCAACCTTCTGTATTGGACAGAGTCAAAGGCCTTGCTGAAGTCCACATATACCATGTCCACTGATACTCCCCTCTCAAATTCACCTGTAACCCAGTCATAAAACCTGATCAGGTTCCACTGACTGATTCTTCCAGCCACGAACCATTATTGGTTGCTGTTCTAGATACTGTCATCCTCTGGAAATTCTACCAGCCTTCTCTCCCTGGGATTCACTTCATGACTTTTTCTGCCAGTGTTGTTAAGCTAACGGGCCTGTATTTCCCTCATTTTGCCCCTACCTACAGGCCTGTATTTCCCTCATTTTGCCCCTACCTACAGGCTTGTATTTCCCTCATTTTGCCCCATCCCCATCCTTGTGAAAGAGTATCACATTTCCTGTCTTCCAATCCCCTCCTTCTTGTGTACTAGCCTGTGAGCTGTTAAAGATCTGTAACAGAAGGTTTATCAACACACTGGCCATGTTACTGAGGACTCTAGGAAGTAGCCAATCAGAACCTTGTGCTTTATGCTACTTAAAGGGCAGCAGTTTCCTCTGCACCTTCTCAGTCTTCATCCTGGTTTCCGTCCATAGTTCTCCCACCATGGCACCCTCCCTTTTCTTTCCTTTGTGAAGACTGAGGCAATTTCTTTGACACATCTGTTTTTTCTTTTTTTTTTTTCTTTTCAAATAGACTTTTATTAGCTTTTACATAACACAACTTGAAGAATAAAACTGCAGTTCAATAATCATGTGAACAAAACCACATAGTAAAATACAACTAATATAAGAACTATTTACAAACAGTACAAAATGCTGCAATACTCCAAAATAAATCAGCCTATATAACACCATTAAATGAAAAATTGAGTACTTAATTATTAATTGATGGGTAATTAAACAGTATGCAAAGAAAGAGGGTAATCAAGAGGCTAAGATATCTATAGCAAATACAGTAGATAGAAGAAACAGAAGAGCATTACACATACTGATCCCTTGAGACCAAGCAAACAGGACCAACTAAAGATATCACCATGACCCAACAACCACTTAACAAAAAATTCTTAGTAAAGTAAATGTAAATATGCTAGGGAATTTAGATGTTATATATAAAATTATCTTCAGTCATTCATCAAAAGAGAAAAAATAAGATCCCACACTTTTTGGTAAGTAACTCTTTTACAGGGTTTAGTTATTATCAGTTTTTGTGCAGTAATGTATTTTATTGCAAGAGTTTTAAAACCATTCCATGACAGCTTAGAACAATCAGTCCAGTGACTAACAATATAAAACTTAATTAATAGACATAACGTAATGAGAGCTTTAAGTTTAAGGTTTGATAATTCAACATTTGTGATGTGTAACAATGCCGTTTCCCAACTTAAAGTAGATTTATGGTAGCCCATTGTGTCTAGTCTTACTTTAAGAGAGCACCAAATACTATGAGAATATCTGCAAAACCACATAATGTAAAGTATATCAGCATGTGGACAAGAGCAGCTAGAGCATGTAGTGGAGACATTTGGATTAAATTTATTTAGGTGAACAGGGGTTAAATATAGGGTGTTAGTGATCATAAATTGTGTATACCAAAGTTTTTTAAATGGTGAATGTTTAATGGTGTAATTAATTGAAAGTAATTTCTGTTGAAGGGAAATGGTGTCACTCTGTTGATTCCAGTAATCCACAAAGATAACTTTCTCTTTGTACAAGTGACTGGAAAAGAGTTTGTAAGCAATAGAAAGCATGTTCTTCTTATTGGCTAGGATCTGTAACAGGTCTGCTACTGAATATTATTAGTTGTATAAATATGTAATAAGTGGTGAATCTAAATGTTTAAGATGGTCATTTAATTTTACAATTTACAAGACAGATTCGTCAGTATTATGGATCACTAAATGAATATGGGTAATACCACTTTAACAAGTGGGTATAAAATAAGTAGCAGGATGCATCATGGTTTGAAACTGTATTTGATTATTAAGTCACATTGAAAAAGGCTTTTATAGCCGAAACCGGTTGTGCACTACAATTAGGTTGTTTTTACAATCCTAATAAATTTACTTTGATCTGTTGCCATCGAGTGCTAGGTAATGTATATAACCTAGATGGGATCAGCCTGAAAAAACTTTTGTGGAGTCACTGTCTTTTCTCATTACCTGCAATGCAAAAAGTGTGAGTCAGGCACAAAGCCCATCAAGTGACATGCTAGAGCAGAAATGCTTGTGTCCAGGATGCATTCAGCTCTGACCTCCAGAAGAGTATCTTCCATATATTTACAGAAGTCAGAGATACGAAGTTTAAGTGGACCCTTCCCAAATCCTCAGTAGTTGAGCTGTTAGCAAGAAGCTGCCATTAAATGGTGGTCAACACCTGCAATAGCTGTAATTGTAAGAACACCAACAATGAAGGAAAGAAAAATGGCTTCCATCTAAAGCTACAGCTCATAGTTCCCTAGAGAGAAGAAATGAATTACAGTAAAACTAATCGCTATTAACAAATGTAATAAAGATGAATAAATACAGATAAAATCCATAGTGGGAGTTCATAAAGTTACCATAAGGTGTACACCTCATGCACACCTTGTGGTGACATTTATTACATCATAGACAGCCCTAATGAAGTGTGGCATGGAGCTCTAGGACAAGTACATGCAGCATCATGTATAACTAGCTTTGCGGTCATGCTGCATTTTAATGAGACAGTCCAGGAGAGAGCCATATGCTAATTAACCATGTGCTCTCTAGCCCCCCCCCCCAGAATTGTCTCCAGGAAGACATCTACGCACAGAGTGATTTATTCATGCAGATGTATAAATCAGCACAACCACTCCTACCACTTCACAGTAGTGAACAGGGCTCAAGAGGCCACATTCACCCGTCACAGAAAAGTGAATACCGAGGAGCTTAGTGGTAAGGTAGTGTGGTAGTGTCAGGAGGTATGTGAGTGAGTGTATATGACAGGCTGCATACGTGTGTGTGTGTGTGTGTGTGTGTGTGTGTGTGTGTGTGTGTGTGTGTGTGTGTGTGTGTGTGTGTGTGTGTGTGTGCGTGTGTGTGTGTGTGTGTGTGCATGTGTGTGTGTGTGTGTGTGAGTGTGTGTGTGTGTGTGTGTGTGTGTGTGTGTGTGTGTGTGTGTGTGTGTGTGTGTGTGTGTGTGTGTGTGTGTGCCTGTCTGTCTGTTTTTGTTTAAATGTCCTTGTGTGTCTGGTAGAGTGACTGAGGACAAAGAGATCCCTTTACTTGCATGATGCGACCTACGCAGTTAACTACCAAAGGAAGTGCTGAACTGCAATTTCACAGTAATTAATTGTGATTCATAGTAATGCAAATAAGACAATAATGAGGTATTTCCTCATTGTGGCTAATATGTCTATGAATCACAAACTACAGTGTTGCATTAACAGGCCCATTTTACTTAATGTGACATGGTAGGAATTTAATGAACCCCGGGTATATCTTAAACATAGTTTATAATAAACACACCTCATGGAAGAGGGACTAGTTTATATTGAGACACATTATAGATGTTTTATGTAACACCTTAATTTTAAAACATAGCATTTACAAAAGCAGCTTAACAGACAGTCCATTTTCTAATCATAATAAAACCCCCATGTGGGAAATATTAAACATTTCTGTCTTTGACAGAGACAAAGAGACACTCTGCCTGCACTGACAGGCACCAGAATGTCTCTAGGTACTCTCATATTCCTCAGTTCCACCCAACTTAATGGGTACTATTTGTTGTCTAATTTACAGAATTGCATACAATACTTCATGGGTGCTGTCTATTGATGGAATGTCAATTTATTTGTATCAACACAAACACAAAAGCACAGTTGTCAGTATGGCCTAGCATATAGAATAGTGAAATGTGAGCAAACCTGACAATCCAGCTGACTAAGGATCATAGGATCATAGAAAGTTGCTAGGCTAATAACCCTAGGGTCCTTAAAAGCCTAGCTAAGTTCTACCCCTATTTCCACAATCAGCACCTACTACCCCTGTCCAAGAGGGACACAGGTGGAACTCGACGGGTGAATTTATAGTTACCCATCCAATCATCCAGATTGTGTTTAAAGAGGGCCAATGAGGTGCTCTGTTTGATATGAAGTGAGAGTCTATTCCAAATTTGTGGCAACCCCTGAGAGATAAATCTGTCCTACCAGCAGGTTTTATTAATGTCACATACCAAATTAAGGCCATTAGAGTGAGTAACCCGTGTACCATTTGACTTACAAATATGCAGTATTTCCAATAAAGTAGGGTCAGAGATTGCCTAATATGCAAGGCAGAGATCGCCTCTGAGTAGTCTGTATGAAACCAAATAAAGTGACCGTGATTTCAAATGATCCACATAGGACAGATGCTGAAGACCTTCAATTTCCTTGTGAGGAACCTTTGTGGTCTCTCCAATTGCTGCAGGTGCTTGGAAAGGTACATACCAAAAGGGGCATTGTACTCAACTATTGGCCTGATGAGGTAAGAGTATAGGGAGGTTATAACTTCATTTTTTTCTGGAGGCAATGCCCTTACTTATGAGATGAGCAACATAGAATGCCCTTCTTACCACTGTGGAGACATGGTGGTCAAAGGTAAGGTTGCTGTCAACCTGTGTACCCAGGTCGGTCACAACTGAGTGCATACTTAGGGTGTTTCTATTGATGGGGTAGTTAGCAGGAACATCGCTCTTATCAAAAGAAATGATAATACATTTTTTTGCATTGAGTTTAAGGCCATGACTTTGGCAGCAATCATTTGTTTTAGTAAGACCCTCTTATAGGATGTTGACATCATTTGGAGATTCTATAACCACTCCCAGTTTGTAGTCATTAGTAAACTTTGTCAGGCACAGACCTTTAGTTTTTGCTTGTACTTCCAAGAAATAGATTCCAAACAGTAGCGGTCCCAGGACTGATCCCTGTGGAACCCCACTGGTTACAGGTCTGCTGTTGGAGGTGGATTCCCCTAGTTTGACTATATGGGTTCTATCAGTGAGCCAGTTAGCACTCCATCTAATGATATAAAGGTTGATACCTAGCTGGGTGAGTTTGTCAATGATGCCTGAGTGGAGGGATAGTGTCAAATGCCTTGGCTAAGTCTAGGTAGGCTGCATGCACAGACTTCCCCTCATCCAGGGTCTTGGTGACTGTCTCGAAGAAGTTCACCAGGTTTAACAGGCATGATCTCCCTTTGACAAATCCAAACTGAGTAGGGTCAATTGTTTGGAGATTACCTATAACTTTGTTGATAAGGGCCATGATGATTCGCTCCATAGCCTTGCAGATAAAGCTATTCAGGTTAATAGGTTTATAGCTCTCAGGGTTGGTGGAAGCACCACCTTTGTGCAAGAGAATAATGGTGACTGTTTTCCATTCAGCTGGGATGAAGCCGGTGCTTAGACTACGACTGAAAAGAGTACCCAATGGTGTTACTAAGTCTTGTTGGAGCCCATGTGGGACACAGCCTGGGGTGTTATCAGGTCATATAAATGCTGTGTTTTTGACCTTAGAGAGGGCGTTTATGACCTACTGTTTACAGATACAAGGTAGGGGACAGGTGGTAGGGATGTCACGGGGCATGTGTGGCGGGGACAGGGGAGTGGAGTTTTCATAGAACCTGTCAGCTTACAGGTTAGCAAAGTCCACAGGCTCAGTACATGTGGTATCATTAACTACCCGTTCAGCATAAATCTTGGCCTTTCCTCTTAGGTTACAGATGTAACTAAAGAACACCTTACGGTTGTCCTAGTTGAGAAAGCTAATTTGGATTCATAGTTAGCTTTGAAGGACTTCACAAGAAGTCTTATTTGCTTGTGTAAGCTGAGGAGGGGGTGTTTCCAGTTAAGGGCTCACTGCCTCTTACTCTTAGCAATTTCTTCCTCTTATTGTAAAACTTGTTAATGGCAGCTGTCCACCAGGCAGGTTTGCTCTTCCTTGAGGAGCTTGTTTTGGTCCTATCAGGTACGGCTGAGTCAATGCAGTTGTGCAGGTGTTTGTATAAAGCACTAATGTAGAACTTGGCATGGCTGCCAGTTTCATGTGAAGGGGAATTGCAGTGAAGCTATTTATACCATCATATAAGAGGTTATAATCTGCTTTTTAGAAATTTTAAGTTTAGTTGCTGCTGGGGGGGGGGGGGTCAGATGTGATAGTTACTTTGAATGAGACTGATTTTTGGTCATATCTAACCAGGGAATACCTCACAGTAGGGGTGCTACATTGGTCCCCCATACTGGTAAGCAGCAGATCCAGGATGTTGGGACCCCTTGCTAGAGTGTCAACCAGCTGGTCCAGGACACTGGAGTTAACAAAGTTGATGAATCTTAGGGCAAGTGAGTTTGAGCATGAGTCATTTATCCAGTCAATGGAGGGGTAGTTAAAGTCATCCAAATCCATGGTGTTTGGATGTATCTTGATAGACTGAAGTAGATCCAAATAGGCAGAGTAGGTGTCCTGATTCATGGAGGGGGTCCTGTAGCTGGCAATGATTTGAATAGGTGCCCTAACAACAGTTAATTGCACCTGAAGTACCTCTAGGGAATCATACTGTTTAACCAATCGGGAGTTGTATTTATCTTTAATAAATATTAATACACCATCTTCTTTAGTTTTCTCACCTTCAGTTTGTGATCTGAACATGTGGAAGGAGGTGTAACCTGGTATAGCCGGGGTGCTCTGCATAGCCTTGAACCAGGTCTCTGTGACTGCACAAATGTCTGCATCTTCCAAGGTGAGAACTGCTTCCAGTGAGTGCAGTTTCATGTTAAGACTCCTAGTGTTTAGCAGCATAACCCTGAGGTTGTTTTTACATCAGGAATTTTGTCCTTGAGACACTGCCTAATAAAGGCACTATGGGGGTGGCAAGAGCTTTAGCCAGTAGCCAAAATCCCAGGAGTGACAGATGAAAACCATCTTTGGCAGAGCATCGAGGTCCGTTGATCATGTCATCCCAGGCTAACAGATACTGGATCCCCTTAGAATGACACCAGAAATTAAGCCGATTATTGAAGTCAATCATTTTCTGTATGTATTGAGGCATCATCCTAGGTGAAGGTAAAATGTTGCTTTAAGCTAGGGACATACCTGCCTGAGACACATAGTCCAAGAGTTCAGTCATGTCTCTCTTCATATAGTCTAGAGAGGTACATCTCAAGTCGTTCACACTAACATGGACTATGACGGAGTTATAACAGTACCAGCTGTTGAGAGACTTGAGTGCATGTGTGATATGGTGTATCCTGGCACCTGACAGACAGCTGACCATGACCTTTTCTTTATCCAGGTTCAGTTCCCATATTATACACTTGCATATTCTGAAGATACAATTTATTTTCTCTGATGGTACTGATCTCTCCCTCAAAGCAATCAGCATACCTCTCTGTAGCATATTAGAAACAGAGTACAAAGGATTAGTTCAGATAAAATCACTGTAGCTAACAGAGCTAGGAGACTGCCTCTGTGGAAGGCATAACAATGCTTTGTTGAAATTTCAGTAGTTTATTCAGTTAGGTAGGTAGATGAACGAACATTACGACAACACTCATCCATCTACCTCCTTAACTGAATAAACTACCGGAAACTTCAATAAAGTGTCTTTATTCCTCCCACAGGGAGAGTGTCAGAGAAATAATCTGCTAGATCTGTTATCTAAAATTATTTTTTTCTGGAATAATCCTTCTTAGTCCTGTAACCCTCTGAGTCACAGGTAGGATACCAGACCTTTCTCCAGAGCATTCTAGATTACCTCTGTTCGCTGTAGCTTATTGGGACATCAGACAAACAAAATGGGCCATCCTTCAGGCAAACAGTGATCAGATCTGTATGCATAGCTATTGCAATGCCAGTATTTAAAAAGGCACAGCAGAATAAATAAATAAGAATTGGCTTGCCTCCACTTAATGGCTTAATGCCATTATTATATCTCAAAAGGAAGGAGCAATGTTCTCATGTTTCTAATTCCTATTGGGTGGATTGCAGCTGAAGTCATGGTGAGGAAATGTAACAATCAGTGCATGGCTTTACTGGATAAACAGGGGTGGATGCCAAATGACCTTTTCCTTAAGGTCAACATCAGGATCGATTCAGAACACACTCACGCATTTGACGAGAATATCTAAAAGATCCAACACTTTTCAACAAACAAAACTAACGATTAAGCTGAAACACTCCAAAGAAATTGAGGAGACTGAATTGCTGAGCAGTTTCTAGCAAAAAGGAGTGATCCATATGAGGTGATCAGTAAGAGCAACATCAGCAGCAAATATTACAGCTGTTGTATTACAAGTAGGAAAATAAAAGCGACCTGCAGAAACCATCCGCTGGCTTTACTCCCACATTCTATCTGTATGTATGTGTACACGTATATAAACATCATATGCAGCTCAGAAACACGGGGCAGGCGTTATAAGGTTTCCATATATCTTTAATAAAAATATATTAGCAATCTATTGTAGTTCTTAGCTCATATATACTTTTTTTTAATATAGTCTTTTCCTTTGAAGGTAAGTTGTAGAATAAGAAACTAGGCTCGCTATATAGAATAAATAGATTCTTGACCCCCCAAGCTAAATTTGCCATTGCCCAAACCCATCTTCTCTCCACACTCTTGTACTCATCCCCCTTATTACAGAATATTAATAAAACAGTCATGAACAAACTCACTATCTGCTATAATCATATTGCTAGGTTTGTTACTGGGTTACCATATAGAACCCATCACTGCACCAATTTAACCCAGCTTAATTGGCTTGAGTTACCAAAACATATTTCGTATAACCTTCTAGTCCTTGCCCACAAAATAATTTATAACCCTGACTACTCTCCCTCACTCAAAAAACTCATCTCCCTTTGCAATAACCCTCGAACACTGAGGTCATCCTGCCGCCTCCTCATCCAAACTTGTAAAACTAATAACACGGACGGAGATTCTCTTCTTACCAACTCAGTAGGGAGAATCTGGAACAAACTTCCTCCTGATATTACCTCACTCCCCTCCTTAAGTCTATTTAAGACCAAACTAAAACTCTATCTACAGTCAACACGTACTTGCTACTGTCTTAATCCTGGCTAGCTATCTCTCTGAACTTACATTGTTCCCAGACTCAGGGTCTCAAGTATATCTACTGAATCATAGTTTGAATGTTTGAATATATTGTAATTACTAACCTTACCTTGATTTGATTTTATAAAACTAAACCTCTACCTGTATTAGTTAATTTATATTTGTTTTTTTTTTTTTATGTAACTTGTTTCTATTGTCTTGTCTGGAGCTTTTCTCTCCAGGCCTCCGCTGAAAATGGACATGTATCCAGTCGGATCCTTCCGGTTAACAAATGTAAAATAAAAAAAATAAAAAATACTAGTCTAGTCCAAAGACAAAATGCAGTACCATACATATCATGGCCCAGACAACTGTCTGTGCTGGTACTGTATAGTCTCATACAGAATTGTCAAATTGTCTCTCTGTAATTTGAGGAACTCAGTCATTTCATCTGTAAATGAGGATACTGGTTAAAAGTGCATTAAGTAAAAATATAAATATTCTGGGGGTTGTATTTCTTCTAACATTTTGCAACCTTACTATTAGCTGTTTTAAGTGGAGAATGAAAGTGAACGTCATACTGAGAGGTGAGGTTATTATGAACTTTCCTAGCACATAAAAATGCCATGTATACTTCTCACAAGGCAAGCCGCAGTGGTACAGTGGTAGCGTTGCTGCCTCACAGCAAGAGGTTCTCCCATTCGATTCTCGGCTGGAGAGCCTTCTGTGTGGAGTTTGCATGCCCTCCCCATGGTCGAGTGTCCTCCGAAAGACATGCGTGTATGGGCGTGCCTTTGTTGAAGGTTGGGCATCGGGCTGGCAACTCTGCACCCGTAAAAAATCTACTACCAATCATTAGCGGAATGGCGTTCCGTTGTGGCAACCCCTAACTGGGAAAAGCCGAAAAGATAAACTTCTCACAAGGCATCATTTGGCCAATCTGAAATGACCAAACCCTCTTCACTGAGCCATTCAGAGATGTAAACACAACTATTTATGTTTGGGTGTGCCTGTAACTAGAAGACGGGACTGGATCCAACGTTGTTGGTCTTTTGTCCTTTTACTGGTTATTACTAAATGACTGTGCAAATTATTGTTCTGTTGTGACTATTATGGACAACTGCACAGACTAAATATATTTGTTTTACTGCTTCTACTATTCAACGAATAAAACATTTGTGTCATGAAAAAAATCAGTTTTAAGAAAAAGACATCAAGTTTGTGAGAGGTGCTCTGCCCCCCTCTGACGTTAGCTACACCTGGCCTTCAAATATAATTAGCACAAAAACTGCCACATTTTAGAAAAGCATTTTCTGCTGCTGCATTGGTGATCATAGAGTAAATGTCATCAAGAACAATATATATATATGTGTGTGTGTGTGTGTGTGTGTGTGTGTGTGTGTGTGTGTGTGTGTGTGTGTGTGTGTGTGTGTGTGTGTGCATATAAAATATATATACATGTTATGACTGTAAAATGACCAAGTCTGGTTTAAGTAAATATCCTGCTCTCTTTGTCTGCATACTTCCTCTAAGCATATATTTGTTCTTTTTTATTGACTCATCAGAATATTATACAATTCTTTTACATGCCATCAAACGTGAAACAGAATATTATGGAATGCTGCAAGGCAAGACAAACATTACAAAATAACAGTCTCTGGTCTAGACTCAATGTGCAATTAACAAACACAAGGAAACCTAACTAATATTACATCGGAATGTAAGACTGAATATCAAAGTGACATAAGGAATATCAAAATGATTTCATCACATTAAATTTGCTAATTTTCCATACAAAATTAATAGCAATATATCTTGTATAAATGCATCAGTAAAGCATACCCCACAAAAATATAAGCATTGTGGCTGAAATTATAGTTACAATGTACATGTGTGTCTGTACATTTTCAAATCTGTGTGTATGTATGTATGTATATGTGTGTCTGTCTCTCTACACGTGTGTGTGTGTGTGTGTGTGTGTGTGTGTGTGTGTGTGTGTGTGTGTGTGTGTGTGTGTGTGCATGTGTGTGTACATATGTAGGTATATATGTGTCTGCCTGTGCATTAGTGTGTGTGTGTGTGTGTGTGTGTGTGTGTGTGTGTGTGTGTGTGTGTGTGTGTGTGTGTGTGTGTGTGTCTGTGTCTGTGTCTGTCTGTACGTATGTTGATATATGTGTGTCTGTGCGTTACTATATCTGTGTGAGTATTGACTTATAACTAATTAATATTAATTTTCTAAAATAATTTCTGTAGAGCTGAATACATATGGGGGAATTCATTTCTTCGAATTCAGAAACAACCCCAGTGCATGCAGTACAGGCTCCTGTAAAAAAAGGGCTGTTTCTGTAATGTGGCATTTTGCAATTCGCAGACACATTAGCCACAATAAAGAAAGACCTCATTATCAGCTATTTTGGATGTATCAGAATCGCCATTAACTACCTCAAGTTTCTCAGAACTTTCTTGTGGTAGTTAACATTGGCAGCCCTTGCATCACGTTGGCACAAGCACCTCCCCCATTCACCCCCCACACACATATACACATTCGACACATGAACACACTTGCCACATACCCAATACCTGTCCCTAAGTTGACAGAACATCCTAGATCTCTCCTTTTATGCTTTTCCTTCTCTGGTAAATTATGGATAATTGCAGTTAGTCAGTAATGATAGACATTACACTTCTTATTGTGCAGGAACCCTATAGGCCTCCTTTACCTGTTGTTCTATTACCTTTATAGGTGACGCAGAGCCAGATCATGGTCAAATGGAGTCCTAGGCAGGGTAAGAGACCCCCCACACACACACACACACACACACATCAGCTATACTAATATCCCATTACATGGCTATCTCTCCACGATTACCATAACACAATGCTGTCAGTGCACAATCCTACTTCTTCTTTTTACTTATAAAATTATCACAAATTTTTGGATTTAATTCAGAACTGTTATTTCAAATTTTACAGCAAAAACACTGGCAGCTATTTGCTAATCAAAACAAAACAGTCTCAAACTCAAAACAGAGACTACACAGTAAACTTCTTTTTCCTTGAACTCACAAATATTGAAATGTGATCTGGCAACCCATTAAATTACAAGATGTGCTGCAACTTGTAGTCAAACAGCACGCAGTATAGTGAAGCATTAATTAACAACTATGTGAAGCATGCATGAATGCAAAGGACAATTGTGCAATGCATTTGCTAACAGCTTGGGATAGCCAACTGGATCTAAGTGTCCCTTTTTAGAGGGAGTCAATGTCACATCACTAGAAGAGGCTGCACACACAGTAAAAAAGAAAGAGGCTTACCACTAATCAAGGTTTTCATTTTTTTTTCTTTTTCTTTTTCATTATGTATTTTTTCTTTCTTTTAAGGCCAGACCCCCAGCCAGCACCAGGGCCTAGGCAACTGTCGGGGTCACCTTGTCATGGAACCAGCCATGCTAGTCCCTCTTCCTCATAACTCGCACACTATTGCAATCCATGAATGATACCAGATATTATATAATTAGATATATTAAAAAAATCTTGATGCGATATCTTGCAGGTACTGTAGTGGATTAATACTGCTGTGTTCTGTGTTAAAGGTGCAGGATTTGAATCCTTTCTACCTTTAAACTTTGCTTCATTCAGTTTTAACTGATATTTGTTTAGATATTCTCTGAAGTACAGGCTAACACAGAAGGCCTCTGGCTAACGAAGTTCGCAGATGACTGCAAACTAGGAGCCATAGTCAAGTCCCCAAATGATGTGGACATCCTACAGAAGGGCCTCACTGAGACAGATGCCTGATGGCAGAGCCATGGCCTCAAGCTCAATGCCAAAAAGTGTAGTGACATCCCCTTTGGTAAAAACTCTGTACCCATGAACTACCACATAGGCAGCAATCTACTTAACACCTAATGTGTGATAAGAGACCTTGGGACCCAGGTGGACAGTAGTCTCTCCTTTGATAGTCACATCGCCACAGTAGTCAGGAAATCCTACTACGTGGCACACCTCATCATAAAAGGGTTCTCATCCAGGAAAAAATAGGTCATTATCCCCCTCTACTCAACACTCATTAGACCCATTATAGAGTACAATGCCCCTTTTGGAATGTACCTCACAAGACATCTGCAGCAGCTGGAAGGGCCACAGAAGTACCTCACAAAGAGGATTACTGGCCTCAAACAAATGCCCGATATTGACCGCCTCAAAAAAACTCCATCTTTACTCCGTAGCATATCGCCTACTTCTAGGTGATCTCTGCCTAACATATAAAGTATGTCAAACCCAGAGCTGTTGGACATGCTACACCTAAAGAAATCCCAATCCCTCTGAGCTACACACTCTAGGGACCTAAACCTTGTCACCACAATAAACAGGACATGCTGGAGGGATAGATTCCTGTCCCAGAGACTTCCCATACTCTGGAACAGGCTACCCATCTATGTCAAGCAAAGTTCTTCCTTAGCACTCTTCAAGCAAAATCTTGATGAGTGGATGGAAAATAGGAAATACACCCCGGGGATCAATTCTGTATCTCTGCTCAACAGTGGCACAGGAAAATAACTTTCTTGGGTGGTGTAGGCCAGGAAACCTTGTTGGCTAGGTTTACGCAAGCCCTTGGGCCGATAGCCTAGTACCTGCCTATGAACCTAGGAACCTATGAGCATGGCTACAGAATAAGCCCACTGTGGAGCTGCATGTCTTCATGCTAAAACACCATGGTAAGGCTGTCTGAATACAGAAAGTTTACTACAAGGTGCACACCTCATACTAACATTTCTGAATTTCGCTAATTGTCCCATTGTAGATGGTTGTCAACAATGAATACAGTGCAAAAGGCAAGGTCTCCACCACCTGTGATCTCATGACCCACAGATGTTGTTCAGATCTGAGAGACACTAGTGGATGTGTATAATGACTCAATGTTGACATGTAAAAGAACTCACTACTGGAAGACAAAGTGATCATACCGCAAATAAGCACTTTAATATTCCTACAGAGAATGTTGTACTGATTAACCTTTTCTAGTTTTATGTCAAACCATTGTACTAAAATGATTACCGTAAAAGTGCCCATATAGAATACAACTTTTATTCTGTTTTAGTCGGTTACAATGAGACCAACACAGAATGAAACCAAAAAGTTTCAAAGCTGCAAAGAAGGAAAGTAATTATCTTATTTTCTTGTTTAACAAGGCAAGCCCATTTGACACAAGTGTCCCTTTTCAGGGGCAGCCTGGGAGTACTGTGTGGTTAAGTGATGTGCTCAGTCACTCAGTATGCAAAGGGAGGTGGATGGAATCAGATGCGCACTGACAGCTCATAGAGCCTTAAACCCTGTACACTAACTGCTAATTCAAATGTTGTCAGTCAACAAAATATATTGCAAAAGGAGGGAGAACATATATTGGTAGCATTAATTCCTAACCAACATCAGTTATGTCCGTCTGAAATCTTCATACCATAATATGACATGAATTTACTTTTAATAAATTAAAGAAATGAAAATGGTTCACAGTAAGGGAGAAACTTTGAAAAGTATGTTTGGAATATAAGGGGTACTGGCGCTGCACTAATGTGCTGTCAGATTCCCTGGTGGTTAAAGTATAACAGAAAAGTTAAACATGATGTGAGATAAGTTGCTGCATTTTAAACATGGAATTACTGAGAAATTAACCAATACAGGTAGGGTAAGCTAGTCACAAAGTCATCCAGTATGTGGTAAAACCAGCCAGGATAGAAAGGCTAAGTAAATTGTATGCTTAATTGTCAGTCACTCTCAACTCAAGTAATAAATGGAAAGTAAAACAGTTCAAAAAACTTTTTGTTGAAGTTTTCAAATGGCACATTTTTTTAATGAAGAATATCTACACAAAGAAGCTGAGACAGACATGATAAGCGAACACTGTATTTCTTAAGAATGCTCTTCCTCATAGATACAAGTTGGTAAGATAAGTGTCACATAACCAGAAGGTAGCAGGAAATGCTTTACCTACAAATAAGTTGCTTTACATGTGTGGGTTAGCTATGTTTTGCTTAGAAATAATCCAAGTGGAAGCTCATTGTTATCAAACTTAGACATAGCAGCTGGCAATGCAGTCTCTGTGATGAGATAAGAGTAATGAAGTAATGCAGAAATCGAGCAGTGCAGGTGGAAGGGATGCAATACCTTAAGCAGCTGAGACTTGATGAACTCATTGGTGCATTTTCTGACAGGCAAGATTCACTGACCAGCAAGTGCACTATAGAGAACATGCTGGCAGTGCGACATCATGAGTTACACAGCACTGTTATGGCTTTTAGGAAAATGGAGTAGAATGAGTTACAATGAAGACAATAAATTCTCACAACTGTTGACAGCAGTTAATCCATCCATCCATCCATCCATCCATCCATCCATCCAGCCATCCATCCATCCACAACCCCCTTTATCCATTTTTGTGCATGAAATTGGGTTGTCACATCAACAGTGACAATCATGTAGAGGCAGATACAGATCAAGGCCAAAGGGGCCTTAAGCAGAGCAATGGACTGAGGCTACCCCATACACAGCCAGCTCACCCACCATATGCTGCCACCCAGCCATTCCAGTGCCCTATTACTTGGTTATTTCTCCCCAGTTTCCATAAACACATATATCCTACATGATTCCTGAGATTTTCTTAGACTTATGAAACAAGAGTTTTACCATAGCCAATGGTTATTGGTCATGGTAGATATAATTGATTTATTCTCCTGTATACCTCATTCCATAAATCTGAAGTAGTTCTGGGAGGCTTCTGAAACATGCATTGAAATTTTGAATAGTAAGGTTAACATTTTGGTTTATTTCATGGAAGTTGTTCTGTTTAACATATTTCTGTATTATGTGGGTGAATCTTTCAAACAATTATCTGGTGTAGCAATGGGGGTGGCTTGTGCCCGCCTTTATGCCAATATTGTTCTTTGGTATTTGGCAAAGAAAAAGGTTTTTGTATCAGACTTATGCATTTTATAGTCACCTATTTCCATTTTTTGGATGACATATTTTTTATTTTTTTTTGTAACCCAGCCACTGGGGATGCACAAGCCAGTGCATTTCTTCATAACAGTCCCAGGCCTGTATAAATGGGGAGGGTTACATCAGGAAGGGCATCTGGTATAAAATTTCTGCCAAATGACATATCCGGGCAACAATACAGATTTTCATACAGGATTGGTCGAGGCCCGGGATGAAAACGACCACCACCAGTACTGTTAGCCAACAGGGTGTTGGTGGAAATTGGGCTACTATTAGCCAAAGGAGAAGAAGAGTGGGAATGCATGCCTAAAGGCAGGAAGTGAAGAGGAAGGTTAGGAGTGTGTTAGTGAGGGTAGGAACTTTGAATGTTAGCAGTTTGACTGGTATAGGTAGAAAGCTAGTTGATATGCTGGAGAGAAGGAAGGTTGGTATATTGTGTGTGCAACAGACCAGATGGAAGGGGAGTAAGGCCAAGTTCATTGGAGGCAGGTTCAAATTGTTCTGTCATTGTGTGGATGGGAGAAGAAATGGGGTAGGGATTATCCTAAAGGAAGAGCATGCCAAGAGTGTTTTGGACGTGAAAAGAGTGTCAGATAGAGTGACATTTATGAAGCTGGAAATTGATGTTGTAATGATAAATGTTGTTAGTGTATATGCTCCACAAATTTGGTGTGCGATGGATGAGAAAGAAGAATTTTGGAGTGAGTTGGATGAAGTGGTGGTGCACCTAAGGGTGAAAGAGTGGCGATTGGAGTGGATTTCAATGGCCATGTTGGGACAGAGAGAATGATGAGGTGATGGGTAAGCATGGTGTAAAGGAGAGGAATGCAGAAGGTCAGATGGTAGTGGAATTTGTTAAAAGGATGGACATGGCTGTAATGAATATGTATTTTAACAAGAAGGAGGAGCATAAGGTGACATGCAAGAGTGGAGGGCAATGCACACAGGTGGATTAGATCCTATGCAGGAGGGCCCGTTGGAAGGAGATCAGAGACTGTAAAGTGGTGGCAGGGGAAGGTGTAGTTAGGCAGCATAGGATGGTGATCTGTAGGATGACACTGATGATCAAGAAAAGGGGGAGGAGTGTGAGGGCAGTGCCAAGGATCAAATGGTGGAAGTTGAAAAAGGATGATTGTGAGGTGGAGTTCAGGGAAGAGTTAATAGAGGCACTGGGTAGCAGTGTAGCATTACCAAATAGCTGGGTAACTAAAGCAGAGCTGATAAGGGAGACAGCTAGAAAGGTGCTTGGTGTGACATCTTGACAAAGGAAGGAGGACAAGGAGACCTGGTGGTGGAATGAGGAAGTACAGGAGGGTATACAGAAAAAGAGATTGGATAAGAAGAGGTGGGATTGTCAGAGAGATGAAGAAAGTAGACAGGCATATAAGGAGATGAGGCATATGGCGAAGAGAGAAGGTGGTGAAGGCTTAGTATAAGGTGTATGGAGAGTTGCACTGGGTGTGACGAGGATGGACAGGATTAGGAATCAGTATATTAGAGGGTCAGCTCAGGTTGGATGGTTTGGAGACAAAGCCAGAGAGGCAAGATTACATTGGTTTGGACATGGGCTGAGGAGGGATGCTGGGTATATTGGGAACAGGATGGTAAGGATGGAGCTTCCAGGAAGGCCTAAGATAAGGTTTATGGATGTGGTGAGAGAGGACATGGAGGTGGTTAGTGTGAAAGAGCGAGATGCAGAGGACAGGATGAAATGGAAACAGATGATCCACTGTGGCGACCCCTAATGGGAACAGCTGAAAGAAGAAGAATGACATATTTTATGTCGAAAGGTAGTGTGTCTGAGCTTGAAAACTTTATCACTTTTTTAAACACATCCACAGATTTTTTTTTTATTTACTCATCCTGGTGAGAAGTTTAATTACTTAGACATAACACTTGTTAAGGATTTGTATAAGAAAAGTTTTACCTATACAGAAAACCTGCATATTCCAGTGTCTTCCCACACTTTACTAGCAAGCATCCATTATCACAGAAAAAGACTTGTTAAAGGCTAAATGGTTCATATTTCAAGGATACTATCAATTGATGAGCATTTTTTTGTTAGAAATTGAAAAATTAATCAATTTGCTTGTTAAAAGAGAGTATCTATTGAAGTTACTCTATGATATAAAAGATGATGTCTGCCAAAAACATACTGATAAATTCTACCCTTTATTAGGGCAAGGTACCCAAAGTGAAATGACCCCACTCGTGGAGCCCATTAATTTTAACAGATAATGCTAATCAAATATGGGCCACATTGCACTGTCATTAAGGAAATAATGATCAACAATTGGAAAGTCATTGAGTATGATGACTCCCTTCACAGAATATTAGGCGCAGGGCCACAATTTGTGTATGATGACTCCCTTCACAGAATATTAGGCGCAGGGCCACAATTTGTGTATGATGACTCCCTTCACAGAATATTAGGTGCAGGGCCACAATTTGTATATGATGACTCCCTTCACAGAATATTAGGCGCAGGGCCACAATTTGTGTATGATGACTCCCTTCACAGAATATTAGGCGCAGGCCCACAATTTGTGTATGATGACTCCCTTCACAGAATATTAGGCGCAGGGCCACAATTTGTGTATGATGACTCCCTTCACAGAATATTAGGTGCAGGGCCACAATTTGTGTATGATGACTCCCTTCACAGAATATTAGGCGCAGGGCCACAATTTGTGTATGATGACTCCCTTCACAGAATATTAGGCGCAGGCCCACAATTTGTGTATGATGACTCCCTTCACAGAATATTAGTAGGGCCACAATTTGTGTATGATGACTCCCTTCACAGAATATTAGGTGCAGGGCCACAATTTGTGTATGATGACTCCTTCACAGAATATTAGGCAGGGCCACAATTTGTGTATGATGACTCCCTTCACAGAATATTAGGCAGGCCCACAATTTGTGTATGATGACTCCCTTCACAGAATATTAGGCAGGGCCACAATTTGTGTATGATGACTCCCTTCACAGAATATTAGGCGAGGCCCACAATTTGTGTATGATGACTCCTTCACAGAATATTAGGCAGGGCCACAATTTGTGTATGATGACTCCTTCACAGAATATTAGGCAGGCCCACAATTTGTGTATGATGACTCCCTTCACAGAATATTAGGCGCAGGGCCACAATTTGTGTATGATGACTCCCTTCACAGAATATTAGGCGCAGGGCCACAATTTGTGTATGATGACTCCCTTCACAGAATATTAGGCACAGGCCCACAATTTGTGTATGATGACTCCCTTCACAGAATATTAGGCGCAGGCCCACAATTTGTGTATGATGACTCCCTTCACAGAATATTAGGCGCAGGCCCACAATTTGTGTATGATGACTCCCTTCACAGAATATTAGGTGCAGGGTCACAATTTGTGTATGATGACTTCCTTCACAGAATATTAGGCGCAGGGCCACAATTTGTGTATGATGACTCCCTTCACAGACTATTAGGCGCAGGGCCACAATTTGTGTATGATGACTCCCTTCACAGATTATTAGGCGCAGGCCCACAATTTGTGTATGATGACTCCCTTCACAGAATATTAGGTGCAGGGCCACAATTTGTGTATGATGACTCCCTTCACAGAATATTAGGCACAGGGCCACAATTTGTGTATGATGACTCCCTTCACAGAATATTAGGCGCAGGGCCACAATATGTGTATGATGACTCCCTTCACAGAATATTAGGTGCAGGGCCACAATTTGTGTATGATGACTCCCATCACAGAATATTAGGCACAGGGCCACAATTTGTGTATACGAGGCATTTTAACTTAAAAGAAAGGTTGGAATTAGCTACAACATCTAATGAGTCTGTAACTTCTGAATGAACTTTAAGAGGCATGACAAAATGTGTATCCTGCTCACAATGTAAATATATTCATGTAGGTTGCGGTCTGAAGTTAAAGAGTGTTGACTTCAAGTACAAATGTGACTTTAATTCCACCAGAGTGGTTTAACTTGCCTATTGTGATTCTTGTCACTGTTTTTTATGTGGGAAAAACTTTAAGGGCTTTAAAGAAATGAATCTATGAACATTACTACGATTTAAAAACCTTCAATGAGAGTAATGCCCTTTACAAGCACAAGATGATTTCTACAGATAACAAGCTGTATTTGTTTTTTGTGTTAGAAGAAGTCATGCCATATGTTCAAGGTGAAGCTTAGGAACAAATGTTGAAATACAATGAATTATCATGGCAGTTGCGGTTAGAAGCAAATTCATTCCCTGGGTTAAATGACACGCTATTAGTAGTGAATTAAAAATGTGAGCTTCCAAGATGTAAGCCATGGTTATATATGTTTTTATATGTATGTACAATATAGATATACATTTTTTGTATATACTCATGCTCAGACGTATACTGTGAATTTTACAACTTCAGTTGATTGTAAAAAGTTTTTAAGATGCATCATTAATTTATCTAAAGTCAGGATTTTCTGGTTTAAGTCATGTGATGCTTTTATACTCTTACTTAAATGAATTTTAATTGACTATGTCACGTTCTGATGAAGTCCCATTTCACAGGGATGAAAGCACTTAACGTTCTAGTAAAATAAAATAGTGCTTTTATTTCATCTGCCATTTGGTCTATTTTCAGCCTGCTTTGACTTTGGAACTACCTTTTTGGATCTCAGTGCGCATACTGTTTTCAGCTTACTTCTACAATGATTTCAGATATTTGGGTTTAATTTAAAACTTTTATTTCAAATTTTATAGCACAAACACTGATAGTTATTTACTAAACAAAGCAATACAGTCTCACAATGAAAACCGACATTTGTATTAAAACTTATCTGCCCTTGAAACTCACATTCTTTGAAATGGCATTGAAACCCACATTCAAAGAAAATGCATTTGGACAGTGGCAGATGAAGTTTACCTTTGTGCTGTTTTCAAATCATAAGCCCCTTGCACACATTTTTAAGACCATGCAAACATGTGAGACTTATTTGATTCACCTTCCTGGTTGTATTAAATTATATCCCTTGTATAATACAGCACCACTTGTTAGAGCATGTTTTAAATTTATTGTTTTGAACATTTTTCCAGTAAGTAATGAAACAAAATGTATGAACCAATAATGACAAACTGCCCAGTTCAGAACATTTCAACCATAAAAGACCATTCAAACTTCTGTCATTACAATCCACCAATATCAGTCAATATGCACAATCTCTGCAGAAGAAAAAGTAATTTGGATAATTCTGAATTAAAGAGTTAAAGAGACCCCTGTAACTAATAAAGAGGTTGCAAACAGCTTTATATTTCAGTGTTTCATCTGCAAATTTAGTGCCTGTTGCCCTTGCAGAATAAATTGCCTGTTACATTAAAAAAATGGTAAGCTGGTAATATTCCAGTAGGGAATGAATGGCAAACTGGAAACAGGTTCATAGTTACTAGGCATCTCATCCAAAGGAGGACATATTCAGGACTGCAGCACTCCACCCCCCCATAAGCTACAATACAGTATCAGCAATGCATGCCCACTCTGTGGAGTAGAACCCACAGTCTTCTGCATCAAAAGCAAGTACGCTACCTGTTGCGCTGCTACCAATGCATTTTATTTCAATTGCACAACAATAATGATACCATTTTCTAAACAAAACAATTGCACATTGTAAACAGACTTAGCATGAGCAGCAGTAAACGTCTCTTCCTCTGAAGCTCACAATGCCTTGAAAATGCACTTAAAAGTCAATTCCCTGGAAAATGCGCATGAAACTCAATTCCTTAAAAAAATACAGCTTGGTATTTGGGGTACAGGATTCAGGCTCTTGCTTCCTGTTAAGGTACAGGGTTTGAGAATAAGCAAATAACTTGCCATCAGCTGTCCCTAACTAGGGCATATCACCCACAAATACCTACCTACCATACCTCACAGCCTCTTAGTGAAAGAAATATTGACAAAACCTAAAAGTTTGGGAGACAAAGGCTCAAACCTAGGGACAGATTATAAATATTGCTGTCGTGAACTTAGAAAGTTGCTAGAATAACCGGATTTGTATTAGTATGCATTTTTCTAAATGTCATGAAGTCTAAAACTCAAATGTCTGCCATTATTTAGTAAATTCAATCCTCAATGATTTTGCAGAAAAACATACATTTTATGAGGATCAAACCAAGTATATGAGGCAAAAATCTGGACAGTTAAGAGGTATGCTGTTTACTTATCTACCTCTTATATGCACACACACACACACACACACACACACACACACACACACACACACACACAACAACCTACCTCTTACATACACACACCTACTACCTACCTCTTACACACACACACACACACACACACACACACACACACACACACACACACACACACACACACCTGTTACCTACCTTGTACACACAACTACCTACCTTTTACTTACACACACAAATACCTATGTATTTACCTTTTACATACACACACACACACACACAAATACACAAACACGCACATACCTTTTGCATGTCCATCTGTGGTCCGCAGTCCAAATATCTTCTGGTATTAAAATTCAATGTGTGTGGAAAATGACATAAACAGTAGGTCACATGGATGTAGAAGACAAAGACATAAACAGATCACACAGACATAAGGTGTGTGCAACCAGACACAAAGGGTGTTCTTAAAAAACAGCACCCTTAAAAAAACTATATTTTTTTTAATTAAAAAAATAATCCCATAGAAAGTGAGCCCCTTCCAGCCAGTGGGCCCTAGGTGGCTGCCTTGGTTGCCTACTGCTGGCTCCAGCTCTGTCTAGAGGCATAAGAAAATGAAAAACCAAAAAACATTTCATAAGGAAGAAATGCTATTGGAGAAACTGGGTTCATCTATAGCCACTGTATTCTAGAATTCTCTTAATTCAGCAGACCTTCAGTTCTCCATCTGTGAAAAGCTGTTCCAAGAAATCAAAATATGAAAAATATTTCACTTTACTTGGCCCTCCGCCATTTATCATATCATCAAAATATGCATGACCCCTTCCCCCTTGTTCTTCATCTCTTCAGAGGAAAAAGAATTATCTTGCATTTTTTTTAATCACTTGAGATAACTGGAATTCTAGTCAAGCATCTTTTTCTTAACTTGTCCATATCAATATTTAGCAATTATGCAATCAGGACCACAGTGTCAAGTGTGGCCTGCCTTTTTGAATCTATCTCTGTGACTATCTATCTGCCTAATTATCTTTTTACCCATCTAATATGACTATAAGAATAATCGCATCTCATTAAAATGAAACATGAAATATCATAATTAAAACATCTAAAAGTAAACAAAATCTTGCTCCTGAATAACTTCTGCAAATTACAGTACCAAATATAAAAAATAATCTTTTATTTAGGAAGGCAACCCTCCCCATTTGCCCCAGTGTGTATCCCCATTCTCTGTAGGTACTACCTCCAAGGTTGTACAAACACAAGAGAAAAGTGAAACTAGGTAAAACATAAACAAACAAACAAACAAACAAATAAATAAATAAAACTCACCTTTTCCTTCCTTTCTGTCTTCCAACAGCAAAAAACAAAGAACAGCATCTGCAACAAAACAAGTATAATAAAATGTTAACAATATGAGTATGAAACCGTTCATCTGTGACATTTTGTAATCCAATAACAGGCTACTTGATCGACTCCAACACTCTTAGTAGATGTATAACTATTCTAACTATTTATTAGCATTTACAACTCAAGAAGCATTGGAAGTTGTAATGCTCCATGATTACTGCACTTATTTTATGTATTTATTTTACATTTTTAACCAGGTAGGTGCTCTGGTCCAGCATGACCCAGACCAGATGACAACAGAAGACAATGTGGTAGGACATAATAATGAGTCTGAAAACCCCACAGAGAAGACTGAACACCTGGCTATGTTGCTAATATTTTCTAGACCACGGTAATAGTAGAGTATGCTACAGAATCAGTGGGGAGAAAGATCATTGCAATAACAGGTTTACCTTTAAATAGTCGCACAATGTATGTGTGAACAGCAAATCTTCAAAATCTAATAATGACACACTCACAACAGTGACATACAACCCCACAAACACATAAATCGAACTGACCTGCATAACAAATCCAGCACCTAAATGCACCAGAATTCCCTACCATTCTGGACCCAGGAACAAGTGCTACCATGGGTTTCAAGGGGGGCGCAGGTCCAGTATTTGGTTGGGTGGCATTGGATTTCGATGTGTCACCTGCCGACATTCAAAATAGCCGACGTTTCATCCAGCAACAGTATTTCTTGCTATTCTGAACATTCAACATGTTCATGTTTGTCAAGGTAAACCACAATAACACATTTCTAGGGGACAGAACAGCTGAAATCAGGGTGAACAAAATGCACATATCTGTGTTTGAAGGCATACTAACAGACTACTCATAAAAGAGGTGACCGAAAAGTAAATGTCATGGGAGCAGACTGGGTGATACCAGGGTAAGCAAAATGCAGACACCTGCACCTAGTTTCAAACTCCTGACTTTGTTCAAGGACAAATTCACCAGAACAGGATTTTATCAAGGCATGCTGACAAAGTACAGTACTCGTGGAAGTAATAGCTGCAAAATACATTTCAGGGGAACGGTTGATAACAGGTTAAATAAAATGCATATTCCTGTGTTCAAACTCCTGACTTTGTTCAAGGATATATCCACCAAAACAGAGTATCAGCAATGCATGCTAACAGAACATTCATGAAAGAGGGGGCTGCAAAATACAGCTCAGAAGAACATAACAGGTGATATCAGCGTAGCAAAATTCACATACCTGGGTTCAAACTGCTGACTTTAAACATTGATATGGCAAATTCATTGACAATCAACATATGCAATAGAAGAAGAAGGTGTTCTGGACAAGTAGGAATGCACATAGACTTGTAAAGTTTAAAGTAATGCTGCAGACTATAAGGTGAACATAGAAGAGTGACATAACACAGGTGAGGAGTGAAAGCCACGGTCCACTGTAAGACTAATAATCACGGCTGATTCTATTGAGTCATGAAACCTATGAGATGCATATGTCATGTTACCACATTTTATATCTATAAGGCATTGGTAGCACATGATAATGACCGTTGTATCTATTCCAGAGCTTAGATCATCATACGTTATAACCACTGCCTGCCTAACTCACAGTCTCTGGACTTGTGCTCTAGATACTGATGTCAAAGAACGAGTTATAGAACACTTGTCAGAAAGCAGACATTTGAACAAATGTCATCAGTCATCATCTGTGTCTGTGAATGAATGTGGCCATGATTTAAAGGGAACGCAACAATTAGGAGAACAAAACCATCCCCCATGGAAGTGTCACATCCAAGCTGTGAACAATGACATTACACACTGGTACACATCATGCAACACACATGATTTTAGTCCCTGCATGCTTGATTCACAGTCTCATGATGTGTGTACTAGCTACTGATGCCGCACAAGAAGTAATACAAAAGTTGTGAGAAGGCACACATTTGAAGGGAATGTGACAATATTATGGATGACCGCCATATGAGCACTGTAAAATAGACACCAGTAATCATGGATCACATGTTTCAGCATACCTTACTGACAAGTTGAACATCACATCTGGAGTACATTGAACTATGGAAGCTGTTACAGTTAAAATAATAAATGTTTTCTCATGCATATTTCAGGATTGCTGTCTTTTGCACATCAAGGCTATGGCCCTTCACACAATGGTCAGCATATCTATGCAGCTGAAGGCATTTTCTTCAGCTCTTGACACAGGATGAGAAATGATAATTGTTTTCCAACCTTCAATAATGATGGTCGTTCTACTTATTGTTGTACATTGATAGATACAAAATGTAAACTATAAAACTGGGCATGCTTCACAGGAGCACAGCAATTAGGTCATCAACGCCCACCACTTGTCAAATGTCAGCAACGTTTTTTACATCCATCTGTTTAGGAAGCCATATTTGCATGTTATCAACTGATCTTCACACACTAAATGATGTACACTGACATAGAGTCAAACTGCTGCCTAACTCACCCCATCATCATTTGCGCACTCATAAATGATGTAACAGAAGAACTCACACAGCAGTTGTCAGGCAGCACATACTTAAGGGGATATATCACCACTGCGAGGGAATAAATATGGCCTTCCTTAAAACAAAAAGTACAACACTTAGGGGATCAAAACTCCCTTTCCGACAAATCAGAGTAAAGTTTCTAACTTCACATCTGTTCAGGAAATAATTCTTGCTTCTCACCAATTGCTTTTATAAACCAAAACAATGTGCTGTATATTTGAACCGTTGGCTGCCTGAAACATACTCTCTTGACCTATGCACTGAGTAAAAAATGCCACAGAATAACGTATACAACAGTTGTGAAACAGCAGACATTTGAGGGTATACCCTCCCCACTGTGTGTGATTGAATACTGTCTTCCGTAAGAGGGAGTGCAATACTAGGGGGATGAGAATCAAGCAGCTATAAAAGTGTCACAACCAAACACAATGTCTCGCAACATAACTGTTCACCAAGCTGCAGTACAACTGATATAGTGCTTGTCAGAAACTACACATTTGAAGGGGACGTGTGAACAATATGAGACTAAAGGACTCACTGGGTCATACACCTCCATATACTTGACTAACAAACTGAACATCAAATCAGAAGGTCATTGAACCATGGAAGCTGTTAGATTAAAATAATAACTGTCTACACATTCATATGTCAGTAATGGATTCTATAGTGCATCAGGACTAAGCTCATTCCTGCAAAAGTCAGCATATTAATGTACCCAAAGGCAAATTTTCATCAGTTTTTCCTTTTCAACATGAGCTGTCACTTACAGTTACCTAAATATGAGTAGTGATGCTGCTCAATGCCAAGCATTGCACAACTGTAAACTTAAGTAATTTGTTTTACTTTTAAAACTCTTATTTCCATATGTGTGATGTGATATATATATATATATTACTTCACATGAAATATCCTGGTAAAAAATGATGTATATCTATCTAAGACCAAGTCAAAGTACACATTACTGGAATGGAATTCATGATGGAGTAAGTGATGAGTTTCACATCAATTGTTTATCAGATGAAGACACAGAGGAACCTATACTGTATGTATCTGACAATTCACAGATGAAGGAAATATTCAACAGGGAACTCACAAAGGCAATAATATAAAGATTTAGTAGAATATTGATGGGTTACTGGGAAATATATAACACACTGGAGTGTAACCCATGTGTCTCAGACCGATTTCCTCCATACTGTGCAGTATCCAATGTTGCAAGTCTGTCTGTATGTGTTCAACAGTAAGAAATAGCAGTTAAATGTATACCATTTGCAGAATGATATCAAAGAAAAAAGGGAAAAAGATTTCAATACATATTTTTGTGTTATCATTCCACAAAAATACCTTTGCCTGTGGAATGCCACACTCTTGCAGAATGAGTAGGAAAATGTGGGCAACATGCCACCATCGGTAACATACAACATTGGACAGAGTGTAATTGAATTGTCTCTACATATCATTTTTAGTTTGAACCATGAAAGTATATGCAAATAAGAGAGACTAACAATTATTCTTCACTCATCCATTGGAATTTTCTTTTTTTTGCTATAAAATGAGAACTGTTATTCCCTCTTCTAATTGATGACCGCACAATTCCAGGCATCTGGCAATGTATGAGTATGGAAATATATATGTCTCAATTTATAAGTCATTTATGGACAAGTGTGTGGTGCACTCATCTATTTTTTGACTGGATTAAAGGTGGGAAATGGGATGATAGGACACAGATGAAAATGGTATGCAAGCAGATGGTAAAACCCTGGACAACTTATTCAGGAATGATCAAGATACATGTGGGATAGAATCAATATCTCTCAACTTCTTCAAGAGATAATAATACATGTATAAAATATATGTAATTTAGACATTTTTGGATACTGCATTACAGATCCTTTTGTTACAATCCAAAAACAACCATGTGGAACTCATTCAAAAAATAACCAATAACCAATAACAATATAAAAAAAACTTTTTAAGGTTTAGGAATACTGAGTAGTTATTAATTGAGCCCTTTCATCAGTAAGACACTACAAAATTAATCAGAATAATGCAAAATAAAAAAAACCCACCTCAAATAACTTCTACTGTACAACATCACAAATGACGTAACATAATTAAAATAGCCATTCAATGTATAAATTGCTCATTCAATTAGCAACATCACCGGTAAAGTTATTTAAAGTAACCATACAGTTTATAAATTACTAATTCCTCTACCGAATGTTAATCATATGTTTCAAAAAACATTTAATATTAAATTGCATTTAACCCAGATTTGTCTTTGTATCTGCCATTTAGATTCATTTCTTTCTAACCTGTTTGAAAAATCACAT
Source organism: Protopterus annectens (assembly GCF_019279795.1). Lineage (NCBI taxonomy): Eukaryota > Metazoa > Chordata > Ceratodontiformes > Protopteridae > Protopterus > Protopterus annectens. The sequence goes on along the minus strand of NC_056742.1, from coordinate 530,163,358 downwards.
TCACATATATCAGCACCCTCTGATCAACAACAAAAAACAAAACATTTTAAAACCCTTACAAGTAGTACAATGCTTATAAACAGTGTTCTTCATGTTACTTGTCTTCACTGCATAAATATGCTCCTGAATCTGTTTAGCTACAGTTTTTGTAGTCATACCAATGTAAAATGAATCACAAACCTAACATAATGCAATACAAACAGTGCCTTTAGATTTACAATTATAGTGACTTTTACCATATATATAAATTCATTAAAATTCATCAAAGCTAAATAAGATCCTTTATAATTAAAATGGTACATATTACATTCTCCACATTTTAAAGTGTCCCCCTATATTTTGAAGTGGGACTAAGTTTGATGACAACGTTAATAAGAAACAACAAATGTATGCTCAACAATTTAGCAGTTGAGATTGTTGCATTAGATAGTAACATAAAAGGTGCCTCTAATTTTGTTGGATTTAAATCCCTGTATGAATTGATGTTTCCTAATGTAGAAAGATATGTCCAGACTGTAATTCTGAGATAGATAAAGATGGTTCTCAGAGATGTAGAAGCTTATACAAAAAGTTGTCTTTTTTGCCATTGATATTTGAGGTGGTGATTTTTACTTTATATTTAGTGTTATTCTGATGATGTTTTTAATGTCTTATGGATAAAAATCACTCATTAAATGACTCCCCTGTATTCCTAAGCCTCAAAATGTTTATTTTGATACTCTTGTCACAATGACATAACAATGTTTCCTAACCAAATGGATCAAATCAACTGCTTAATCCACAAACATGAGTGAAGTAGAAAGTTATGTTTATGTCGATTCCCTTTATCCAGACTTGTATCGCTTCTTTATTTTTGAGGCTGTCACTTGTGTCTATTCCTCATGGTCGGTTACTTCAAGCTACAGTTTGGGTTTTTCTTTTACAAAACACAACACGGCTTTGCTCATCTACCACTGAACTCCAAGAGTACAACATTCTATTTTCCATTTTCAACTTCTAAACAGCATGCAAAGATGCAAATACAAGTTAACTCTACGTATGTCTAGCTGCTAGCAGTCCCTGTTAAATTACTTGCCAGCAAGGCTTGCATCCTCTCAATTAATTGTTTGTGAAAGCAACTGCATCAGTTCATGCTAAGGAAATGTCGGTGATTGCCCCCACACACTGTAATGGTTTATCTATTGTTAGCTAGTTTAATTTGGGCTTGGGAATGAGTTTGGATGTCCCTTTCTAATAACTTAGCACTTTCAGTCCATAATTACTAATGTACTTGATTTTAAACAGGTCTCTCCACCATTACTTATGCTAAAATTGCCTGTATAGAGTGAATGACTCCTGCTACTGTAATCATGTATCTCCGTCTGCGTTGTTCCCCTCTCACATCCAAATCCCCAATCAACCCCCTGGATCCTTACATTTATTCTGCCTTAATTCCTCCTCCTTTAATTTAGTAGAGCTTATTCACCTCTTAAAGAAATACACATTAAAAATCTTCTTCCAATTTCTATCCTCTGTAAATTCCAGCTGCAGCCCATTCCACAGACGGAAATCTTTCTTTACAAACATTCTCAGCCCATTTTTTCCCATACCCACTCCTCCATACCAACACCTTTAACCTTTATCCATCCATTCACACACACACATACACACTTGTAGATAGATATTTATATATATGTATATATATATATATATATATATATATATATATATATATATATATATATATATATATATATATATATACATTTATCAGCCCATATATACACACACACACACACACACACACACACACACACACGCACACAGATAAATACTTACCAATATCACAAAAGCACTTTGTTTTAGATAGTCATTTAACTACTTTGGTCTACTATCCTTTTCATCAGTACACATTTTTGGTCTCTTTCATCTTCTGTACAAAACTCCCTTCTTCCCCTTCCCCTACCTACAAACTCATATAGTACAGGTTTCTGCACACATCCTAACCACTCTCCACTACCTTAGCTGTCTATATGCCACCCTGCAAACATCACCCCATCCTTTACCCTACCTCTTTCTCTCAATTTCTTATAACATTTCTTTCGTTAATATACCACATGGCTATCATCTTGCCAGACCTCCACCTTCTTCTACCCACCATATAAACTCTCACCGTCTCAACTCACAACCACAGAAAGTGAATTGCTATTGTTTTTTACACACAGTGTACTAGCTAACGTCCTTAATTACCACAATATTTTTGCATCATATCCCAACTCTGTTACAAACACACACATTACATTACAAAACCCTCTTTCTCTCCCTGTCTATGTCTCCTTCTTTGCACCAACATACATGCTCAGATCTGTTCCCTTATAGATTTATTAAATTTAAGAATAAGAATGAAGAAAGCAGTGGCGGCAGTACAAAGTACGGCTCCAAGTCGCATATAAAGTAAACAAACTGTGGCTTCATCAGACCATATACAAATATAAAACCAATTTAAAACCATTTTAAACATTTATTCCCCAGCTAATTAACTTCAAACTATATACAAATATAAAACCAATTTAAAAACATTTTTAAACATTTATTCCCCAGCTAATTAACTTCAAAATTCTCATTCAGCAAATCATTGCACTACGTCCCCACCCCCATATTGCATTAGTCTTTTTTTAGTTGCGAGTCTGGGAAGCCTTTGTAAATAAATGCAGGATTTGGCTTGTATACAATATAAATACTTTTTAGATATATCCAAGCATATGGACATATATTTGAAGGATTATTCCTCGATTGAATGATGTTATCATACAATGTTCTGATTCTGGTGCGTAAATGTATATAACTGCAAATAAGGTAACACGCATATATTTTTTGATACAAATTTTTATCTGCAGCACTTTGCGATCTGCTAATACGTTTTAAATAAGATTTTAAGAATGGGTAGTGCAATATGTTGTATATTCTGCTAACTACATTGATTTTAGATAAATAGGTATGCGTCTACATCTTGTTTAGTTGCATATGTTTATATGGAATAGAAAATGTCATGATTTAATGATGGAAAGTCAGAAATGCTTAGATGGTTACGTATTTATATTGATCTGAGCATGTATTATTTTAAGCTGATTTAAATAATATATAATTAAGACAAAATAAGGATTGTTATTTATTATAGTGGTTGGTGCTTTCATATTTTTAGAGATATGTAGTGAATGTAAGACTACTTTTACAAATTGACTAATGCAATGTACTTAGACTGTTATTCATAATATGGGGGTGGGGGTCATAGTGCAATGATTTGTTGAATGAGAATTTTGAAGTTAATTAGCTGGGGAATAAATGTTTAAAAATGGTTTTAAATTGGTTTTATATTTGTATATAGTTTGAAGTTAATTAGCTGGGGAATAAATGTTTAAAAATGGTTTTAAATTGGTTTTATATTTGTATATGGTCTGATGAAGCCACAGTTTGTTTACTTTACATGCGACTTGGGGCCGTACTTTGTACTGCCGCCGCTGCTATCTTCATTCTTATTGGTATTCGTTCGTGGCAACAGTGTACGTTTACTGGCTAGCTGTTTGTTTTCTGCTTTATATTAAAATTAAGAGTAAGACTTTTTCAGCATTACTGAAAGTAAGATGCAAATACATATGGCTCCATACCTCTACTCATCCCAATTTCATTCTGAAACTTAGTGGAGATATTCACTCTAACCCTGGACGCACACATCAACTACTCACCATGGACAACCCATTACTTTCCGATGCTCCCGTCACAACTTTCCCATCAGGTAATGAATCTAACCTTGCTCTTTTCAACAATAACCTCAGAAGTATCTGCAACAATTTTCATGAAATCCATGCATGTCTAGATTTTTACTTCCCAGACATTCTAATCACCACTGAAACCTGGCTAAAACAAGAAATAACTGACAATGAAATTATTCCTCCAGGCTTTAACATACTCAGCATGAACAGAAATCTTAAAAGACTAGGTGGTATTATTATTATTCATAAAAAACAGCTTATAAGTAACTCCAACCCATCTGAATATCCCAAAATGTAATAACGCTGAACTTTTTATTGCATACCTCAAAATCAGCCAAAAGAAATCTATATGTATTACAGCAGTATACATATCACCAAACAACAACATTACCAGAGCCAAAAATATCCCACACTGGATATCTGACAACACCCATGAGGAAACCTTTATCTTAGGTAACTAAATATAGACTGTCAATCCATAAACAGCAGCAACTCCTAGGAATCTATTAACCTGTTTGGCTTCATCCAATTAATAATCTCCACAACGAGAATTAACAAAAGCACTAACAGGTAGTCCACACTGCACTGAATATTGACAAACAACCCCCGTAATATAAAATCTTGTGGTTGCTTACCAGATACTGTAAGTGACCACATCCCAACTTATGTAATCGGACAACTGTGCCACTACAGCTGGAATGTATTAAGACTAATGTCCCTAGATGAAGCAGTTTCTCACTTCTATTTATTTATTTATTGACATTTGTTGACTGGGAAAGTCCACTGGGCTTGGGACCCATTTTCATTGGAGGCCCGGGGAGAAAAGCTCCAAGTTACATGAAAATCATTACATGAATTTGTAAGGAAACAATTACTTATAAAGCAAGTGAAATAATATAGAAAACTATCTAAACAGGACATATGTTGTAAAAAGGCACAATACAGTAACAATGGAAGATTAGCATGTAGGAAAATTAAACAGTTGGAAATATTTAACAATACAGCTCAAATTAAACAGAAATATTTAACAATACAGCTCAAATTAAACAGAAATATTTAATAATACAGCTCAATTTTCTGGTGGGAGGCAAGAAGAAAAAGAGAAAGGTGAGTGTAATGAGAAAGTAGAATTACAGAGTTAAACTTAAAGGTAGGATAGATATTGTTAGAATCTTATAGCTAGGTGGTGGGAATATGCAGATTACAGGTGGGATGTATTTAATGGTAGTATTAAAAGGTGAAAGTGACAGAGAAGGGAAATGTGTTGAGATAGTTGTATAGATGTGTGGAGTATGATAAAGATTAGGGATAACTCATATGGTGTAACAGCATAACATATACAAAAGTATATTTGCTACGTGAAACTGTTTAGCTAGATTAAGGAGGCTGCGGATATGTGTTGCATGTGCAGCTGAGTTATCAGTGAGATGTTGTTTTGGTTTTCTTTTAAAGGAGATTATGTTGTCTAATTCTGTAACTGATGATGAGAGGACATTCCACAGCTTAGTTATGGAATGGGAATAGAGGCAGCTACCTGCTCTTTTACTAGGTTTTGATACATTAAGTAGGTGTTTGTTATTAGAGTGCAGATTTTTGGATGGGATGTAAGGTTCAATTATATTTTCCAGGGAAGGGCCAAACTTGGGCTTATAAATGAGTTTATGGGTAAAGGTAAGTTGTGTGTAATGTAGGTAATGTGCAAATTCTAGCCAGTTTAGTTCTCTAGTGGCCTGGCAATGGTGGGTGTGATTTGTTTGGGCTGATGCGAATTTTGCAGTCTTATAATAACAGGACTTCTATTACACCTTCCTAAAATACTAAATAATTTAGCACCAGTTAAAACAAGAAGGGTTAAAATCTAACACAGTGCCATGGCTGACGAAAGAGACCAAACACCTTTCATGCTGCAAACTGTTAAAGCATAGAAAGACTGTTATAAGAATAAAACAGAACATGCCTACCAAAATTTTAGATACCTCAGAAACTGTACCATGATCCTTGTTAAATCTCATTAGAAATCATACCACAGTAATCTCCAACAAAAGTGCCAAAACAACCCCAAGCTATTTTGGTCCTGTCCGACTAGACTATTACACCCTGGCCATATCACTGCACCCCGTCCTTCTACTTCAGACAACAGAGTCCACTGTCACTCAGGTCAACACTCATTTTATCCAGTCAGTTCTATCATTAATCAATGACTACCTCACTTCACCCAGTACAGCATGTTAACAGTCTTACTTATAAATATGTATTTCTCTGATTTTCACTGATTACTTTTAGTGTTTCTGTGTAGTGTGCTTATGTAACTTTTTAACAGGATTACAGATTGCATTGCTTTGAGAGCAAAGCATTTTTCTAATGCAATATATACAGCACATTGGAATTGAACCTCAGGAAGAAAAAATGCATCCCCTGTTGAACTATGGATTCAGTAACAATATCATAGGAAAGTGACATTATGTGCCTGTAAAGTGAGTGAGAGTAAGAAAGCTATGAATGACTGGAAAAGAGCCTATGTTACATATGCTACATTATTAAGCATATTGGAAAGAATACCGTATATATTCTAAAATGTACATATAACATCATGTATATTATTTATTATCATATTTTGGTGCACGTCTGTGATATGATTTGTTTTACCAAGAAGCAGTACCAATTTCAGGATGGAACAAATGTTGACATTACTATAGTTAATGCATATGAGGGGAATTAAACCCATTTGTATTCTACTCAAATAAAAACAAAAAGAATGCTAGCCAGGTATTCCACTGCAGCTGTAAATGGAGATGTACAACATCTGCAGAGTAACACAATATGAGTAAAATAAAGATAAGTTCATTGGATTCAAACTCTGTACCTACCGCACTCGAAGATTCTAGACTTCATTAATATTTTCAATCACAAAGGAGTTTGCATGGAATGAATTCTCCGTGTATTAATTTTGTTTAGGCTCAATGTGCTAACTGTTACTTACTAATGCTATTCTCAGGTAAGCAACTGATGGCAGTCTTAGCATGTGAATAGGAATTTTCTCAGTTTTTGCCCTGGAAAGAGAACTGCCATTTCACTATGGTCATCGCTGACCAGAGTTGCAGCCATAAGCCAACTATAACACAATGAGTGATCTCAAAACTGGAATTTTTATTTTATAAGATCTTATTGGTACATGTGTGTAATGTGATTGTTTATAAATAAAATTTATTATTATTTTAGGGGAAGAAAAATATAGGGCAAGGTAATACAGATGCTGCACAGGGATGTGAACCCATGCAAGTTCTAAGCATATTAAAACAAAAACCTGCTTCACATTAATGTGCTGTGTCAAGTAACCAGTTACTGATAGCAAAATCAATTGTACTTGCAATTATTTTTACTACTGAAATGGGTCTTGATGTTGCAATATACTATTTGGACAGGGGTGTGTATGTTTTTCTATTTTTTGGAACAGACTAATGTATGATAATGGGAGGCTAGGACACAAAGGAGACTGAAAATCATGCAGAGGGTATAGCCATGCTTTGGCTGGCATACTCATAAAATTTATGTCAAGCATCAAATGCGGTATTTATTTAATTAGTTATATGTTTGTTTGTTTGTTTGTTTGACATTTGTTTATCAGGAAAGTCCAACTGTGTAAGTTCCCATTTTCAGAGGATGCTCATGGAGAAAAGCTCCAGAGGACATTTTAGACAGATTACAAATTAACATTACTTACAAAGACTAAAACAATATCACAGAACTCCAGTTTGTAGATACAATAAAAAGAAGCAATCAAGTTTGAACACACTATATACATGATACATGAGAATTCCTTATATATATGATTCATGATAACACATGATAATAGATGACAAATAAGTTATAAGGTCAGAACACACTATATACAGACTCCAGCTAGACACTTTTTACATTATATACAGCATATACAGTCATGGTTTCTGAGATAAAGACATGGAAGAGGAAGAATAGAATGAAAGAATATTTGATAGTTAAGGTATACTGAAGAAAAGGCTACAAAGGAGGATATAGACGATGGGTAGTAGGGTGGATGAAGAGGGAATACAGTAAAATTGGAGAACTGGGAATTAATGAGTATTAACATGGAGTGGCGCATGAGCAGCTACAATTATTGGACAGATGTCCTTTCAGTCGACACTTAAAATAATAGTAGTGAAGCATAAGTCTGATTGATTCTGGAATGTCATCCTATGACTTGGCAACACACTGAGAATATAGACTGATGCCCCTGGATCTTTGAGGTTTGTAAATAGGTAGTAGATGCTTGTGAGAAGAGCATAGGTAACATAATGGAACTGTTGAAGAAATGATGATGCACTTTGTGAAAATGAGGGGTTGTGCACTATTTTGTGTGTTAACGTTAGTTAATTAAAAGTCAGTAGGTGGGGCAGTTCAAGCCAATATAGGGACTTGATAGAAGAACAGAGGTGAGAGTGGTGAGCCTGCCCTGTGGCACATTTAGCTATTTTATTATAGCACTGACTGAGTTTTACTTTGAGGAAAGAGTGAAGATCAGTTAGAATAGGGGAAGCTTAGAGAAGGGATGGTAAGATAAGTGGCAGCAAGGGTTATGTTTGTGGGATTGGTAATGAATTTTTTAATCCTATACAACATGCCCAATTTTTGATTATTTTTTTTTATGTTATTACATACATGCAGGTCAAACTTAAGATTGTTGTCAATTGTTACACCTAACAGTTTAGTGTGTGAAATAACATTGATTGTAGTATTGTTAAGAGAAGTAATAGAAAAAATAGAGTTATCTAGAGGGAATTGTTTTGGTGGAAATAGTAGAAGTTTAGTTTTTTGGGGGATTAAGTAGGAGACAGTTGCTGGTGAGCCAAGACTCAATGGAATTGAATGCATTTTAAGTTAAGCTTTGTAGATGCTGGCATAACACATTAAAGTAGAGTCACTGGCATATTGAATAATGGTTGCTTATTTAGTGGAGGTATTAAGACGATTAATGAAAATTTTGAACAGTGGACCCAGTACTGAGCCTTGGAGTAACCCAGTGCTAACTGGTTAATAAGGAGTGAATTGGAATTCCATTTGACTGATTGATATCTGTTAGAGAGATAACTGGTGAATCATTGTAAGGTTATTTTCGTTAAGCCAAGAAGAGATAGCTGGGATAAGAATTTGGGGTGGAAGATAGTGTCAAAAGCTTTAGATAGATCTAAAAATAGAGACAACACAAAGTTTTGTGTATCACAAGCTTTACTGTCAGTGTCAGTGAAGGATAGTAGAGCAGTGATAGTAATGTGTGCCAGTCTGAATTCATGTTGGGTAGGAGAAAGTAGATTATTGTTGAGTAGGTATTAAAGAAATTGTGGATACATTTCTCTAGAATTTTGGATAGAGGTGAAATAATAGCAATTGGCCTATAGTTCGATATTTCTGTGGAGGTGCCACCTTTGTGGAGAGGAAGGATAAAGAACTTTTTCCACAGAGTGGGGACATAAGCTTCCTTGATAGATCTATTAATTATTATGGAAACTGGGTAAGCTATTGAGTAAGCTGCCATCTTTAGGTATTCATTAGGAAGATTATCCACAGAGGGGGAACAAGGTTTGAGTTGAGAGACTTAATAAAGGAAGTGGGTACTAGTTGTAGGGAAAATGTGGAGAGGCAGTTAGTAGGAAGCTGAGAGAAAGTAGAGGGGAATGATGGGAAATTATTAGTGATAGATGCTATGCTATTGATGAAGTAAGAGTTAAACTGAGATGCCATGTCACTGGAGGTACTGTTGTAGGAGGCTGAGGGGGGACTGATTTCCAGAGTGTAAGATTATTTTTGATAGTGTGCCAGAAAATTTTGCAACTGGATTTATGACGATCTTGTGGCTTTGTTTAGAACTGTGTTTTTTTAATCTAAGTTCACTTGTTTCTCTACTAGGTTACACAGTACTCTTAAATGTTGTAGATTATAATGTGTCTTTTGTTTTAGGTAGTTTGCCCATGCCTTGTCTCTCTTTTGCATGAGTGATCTAGTATTAAAAGAAAGCCATGGAGTCTAGTTGTTTTTGACTCTTTTCTTTCTGGTGGGAGCCAATCTGTTTTAAATGTTGAGGAATGTAGAATTAAATTGTTTGACTGCCTCATCTAGCAGTAAGTATCTAAGGAAAGACCAAGCAATAGTGTTTGTATATATGTAAAGGTCTGCTGGTCAAAGTTAGTTAAATTGAGTATTGTCTTGTAGGTATGTTTTTTGCAAGGGTGAGAGACAAGTCTAGTTGTATAGATAGGGTGGTGATCACTAATAGAGTCTGGTAGTGTTTCTGAATGAGTAAAATTATTAGGGTAGGAGATCAAAATCCAATCAATAATTTAGCCATCAATATAATGAGTTGGTTATAGGTTGTGTGAGTAATAAGTTGTGAAAATCCAAAGAGGTTAATGCTATTAGTGGGGAATTGGGAGTTAAGTTTCTGTCAGTCAATGATGATATTGCCTAATATTACAGTTTCAAGAGAGATATTGGTTGATACCCATGACAGGATACTTTCCAGAGTTGATAGATTATTGCCAGGGGGTATGTATAATGCAATAGTGAAGAGACATTTTTTGTTATTTAACTTAAGGTAGGTGATCATAAGTTCGACTTTGTCAAAGGAAGGTACAGGTTTGTTCTGAGGAATTAAGCAGATAGAGTTTGGATAGAGTGCTATTATACCACCTCCTTTTCTTTTGAGTCAGTTAGCTCTGAATATATTAAAACCAGGTGGTAGCACTAGTTATGTTAAACCAATGAATGCACTGAATCATGACAAACCCCCCATCCCACTGTTTTCTACTGTGAATATACAGGCAATAGGTGACTTAATTTTACATGGTTAAATACATCATTTTCATTGTCTGGGGTTTTTACACAGCTACCTCACAGACATTTTTGATGACATGGATAATATATAGATCAAACCGTTATATATCCAAATATTTATTGCTTAGACATTTTTGTAACACTTACCTGTGTAACACACCTTTCAAAGTCTGAGTTTATGAGCATGGGACTTTATCACATCATTGATTGTTCATTACTCCTAAGAAGGAGCATTTGTAAGGTATTAGTTTGCCAAACTCTTAATCTGTGCACCTGTGCTGCTCAGGTATGTTCATGGCATCATGAAGACCCCAGTACAATATATACCTTACTTGCTCATTGTGCACCTTGAGTGATTCAGCGAGTATAATGAATTGAGAATTACTTAGCATACTCAGCATGCTCAGAGTGGGTTATGTACAAATTAATTAGCATACTCACCATGCCCAGAGTGGGTTATGTACAAGCTAATTAGCATACTCAACATGCCCAGAGTGGGTTATGTACAAGCTAATTAGCAAACTCAACATGCCCAGAGTGAGTTATGTACAAACTAATTAGCATACTCAACATGCCCAGAGTGAGTTATGTGCAAGCTAATTAGCATACTCAACATGCCCAGAGTGAGTTATGTACAAGCTAATTAGCATACTCAACATGCCCAGAGTGGGTTATTTACAAACTTATTAGAATACTCAACATGCCCAGATTGGGTTATGTACAAATCTATTAGCATACTGAACATGCCCAGAGTGGGTTATGTACAATCTAATTAGCATACTCAACATGCCCAGAGTGTTATGTACAAACTAATTAGCATACTCACCATGCCCAGAGTGAGTTATTACAAACTAATTAGCATACTCAACATGCCTAGAGTGGGTAATGTGCAAGCTAATTAGCATACTCAACATACCCAGAGTGGTTTATGTACAAGCTAATTAGCATACTCAACATGCCCAGAGTGAGTTATGTGTACAAGCTAATTAGCATATTCAACATGGCCAGAGTGAGTTATGTACAAACTAATTAGCATACTCAACATGCCCAGAGTGGGTTATGTACAAGCTAATTAGCATATTCAATATGGCCAGAGTGAGTTATGTACACACTAATTAGCATACTCAACATGCCCAGAGTGAGTTATGTACAAACTAATTAGCATACTCAACATGCCCAGAGTGGGTTATGTACAAGCTAATTAGCATACTCAACATGCCCAGAGTGGGTTATGTACAAACTAATTAGCATACTCAACATGCCCAGAGTGGGTTATGTACAAGCTAATTAGCATATTCAACATGGCCAGCGTGAGTTATGTACAAACTAATTAGCATACTCAACATGCCCAGAGTGAGTTATGTACAAACTAATCAGCATATTCAACATGCTCAGAGGGGGTTATGTACAAACTAATTAGCATACTCAACATGCTCAGAGAGGGGTATGTACAAACTAATTAGCATACTCAACATGCCCAGATGGGGTTATGTACAAACTAATTACCATACTCAACATGCCCAGAGTGGGTTATGTACAAACCAGTTAGCATACTCAGCATGCCCAGAGTGGGTTATTACAAACTAATTAGCATATTCAACATGCCCAGAGTGAGTTATGTACAAGCTAATTAGCATACTCAACATGCCCAGAGTGAGTTATGTGCAAGCTAATTAGCATACTCAACATGTCCAGAGTGGGTTATGTACAAGCTAATTAGCATATTCAACATGCCCAGAGTGAGTTATGTACAAACGAATTAGCATACTCAAGATGTCCAGAGGGGGTTATGTACAAAGCAATTAGCATACTCAACATGCCTAGAGTGGGTTATGCACAAACTAATTAGCAGACTCAACATGCCCAGAGTGGGTTATTACAAACTAATTAGCATACACAACATGCCCAGAGTGGATTATGTAAAAACTAATTAGAATACTCAACATGCCCAAAGGGGGTTATGTACAAACTAATTAGCATACTCAACATGCTCAGAGGAGGTTATGTACAAACCAATTAGCATACTCAACATACTCACAGGGGGTTACGTACAAACCAATTAGCATACTCAACATGCTCAGAGTGGGTAATGTACAAGCTAATTAGCATACTCAACATGCACAGAGTGAGTTATGTACAAACTAATTGGCATACTCAACATGTTCAGAGGGGGTTATGTACAAACCAATTAGCATACTCAACATGCCCAGAGTGGGTTATGTACAAACTAATTAGCATACTCAACATGCACAGAGTGAGTTATGTACAAACTAATTAGCATACTCAAGATGTGCAGAGGGGGTTATGTACAAACCAATTAGCATACTCAACATGCCTAGAGTGGGTTATGTACAAAGCAATTAGCATACTCAACATTCCCAGAGTGGGTTATGTACAAATTAAATTAGAATACTCAACATGCCCAGAGGGGGTTATGTACAAACTAATTAGCATACTCAACATGCTCAGAGGGGGTTATGTACAAAATAATTAGCATACTCAACATGCCCAGACGGGGTTATGTACAAACTAATTACCATGCTCAACATGCCCACAGTGGGTTATGTACAAGCCAATTAGCATACTCAGGATGCCCAGAGTGGGTTATTACAAACTAATTAGCAAACTCAACATACCCAGAGTGGGTTATGTACAAACTAATTAGCATACTCACCATGCCCAGAGTGGGTTATTACAAACTAAATAGCATACTCAACATGCCCAGAGGGGGTTATGTGCACCATGTAATCTCATCATGGAATAGGAATCTTCCATCATACTATGCAAGACAGCTTTTTTCTCCTTGTGCTGAAGGATGTGTTTAGACAATTTCCCCTGATCTACAGAAGTCTTCCTGAATATTAAGAAGTATGTCTTGATTCATGCAACTACACCTTTGCACAATGTTGACATTTATTTCCTTTGTGCTGTCTACCCACATCATTTAACATAATTGTAAAAGCCATAAGAAATGTCTCCACCCTTAACCTGCTAGCATGGTGTACAGTTTTGTTTGTTGAGAGGAATACCTTTAGACATGGTCCACTGCAATGCTGGGCAAATCAAAATGTTTGTACAGTTGTTTTTAATGTGAGGTTAGGCTATGTGTGCTCCATTTTATATTATTGCTATGCTTAGGAGGTTGTGTTCCTAATAACTTGACACTCCACCTTTGAATTATTTTTCTTTGGGTTGGGGTGTGGGTTGGATGCATGCATTACTTTAGACTATTGGCTGTATTCTTTAATATATGGCTATGTTTGTTAGGCCCTAGTAACCTGTTACTTGAGGGTATATTGGTATATATTTCTTAATAGTTATATTTCCTATACTACTTGTGAAGGCTGCCAGCCTAGCTAGATAGAATTTTGTAAATAACTCTATGTCATTTGTAAATATTAATGTAAGAAAATCAAATTTAAGAAAACCGTGTTAAATGTTGAACTTCAAAAATGTAACCACAGTGCACTCTACTCGAAGAAAGCTGATAAGTCAAGCATTGTACGCCTGTTTGATCTTATAGCTCGGATACATAATGTCTGGACTGAGGAATTCCGTCTATTGTTTTGAGACCAGAGTTAATTGCTAGATTTTACCTATCTAATGTATTTTATTGCTGTAGTTTTCTGACCATGTGCAAGATCAAATAAATGTTAAAACTCTGAGCTTCTGTTAGCCTTGGATCCAGCGAAGAATGATGTAATCTAAAATGAGTTAGCAGTGATGTATTACCAATTTAAATGATCTCAGAGAGGAAGATAGCATTTTGGATTTTGTCTGAACCTGACATCACCAATATTCTGCCTTTGTTCTATATGTAAGTTTATTTAGAGTTGTGATTGCTTTTAGTTATATAGGAGTTTAGTCAGATTTAGTCTAGCTGTTTTCTATATTTATGTTAGAACTATTCTACAGTATTATTTTAAGCATTTTCCTGTGATTTTTGAACACTTGACTAGCAGAGTGTGGAATTGAGAAGATTTGTCTTGTGTTTTTATTATTTATTCTTAAATATTTTTAAACCTTTCAACTGTGGCTGTTTTGTGTAGAGATAATTTAAGCTCTAGAGTACATTGCATGTATATAGTGATACTGTACAAAGCAACTCCAAATAAGCCTTGCTGTTCATCACACTTACTAATTGGGTAATAATATTGCACAGTAATAATTGGACACCCTTTGGTAAGGGCCTTTTTAGTAGCTGATAACAGTAGTTGGTGGCAGTGATTACTACCTTATAGCCTGGCAGGAGGAGGAATAGCTGCACAACATGTGCCAGCCTTCCCCAGGAGTGTCTGTGTGTTTATCTATAAACCATATCTCAAAGTATGTGTGTCAGCTACTTGGGCAGGGATATGAAGCTCTGGTTGGACAAAAAGGGCACTGGAGGTTTTGGCTTGACTACTCGGCTGAGATCTGCACCCTATAGTTGTGTCAGTGGGGAGTCTTATTTGGGATCTGTAGAGAAAGGGAGAAACCAGCCCCAGATTGACTGTGATCTCTGTGTGCTCTTAAGGGACATTGTACTTTAATATGTGTGTAATTGTTATCCTTTCCTATGCGGACGCCCCTCACTGGTGTTAGTGGTGAGGATTGAGGCTCCTTGATTACTGGACCAGTGCATGGGCGTCACACTACTATTGTAGGAACCTGGCTTTTGAGATCCATATTTTACTTCTTAACATAAGGAATATGCTTAAACCAACAGCTATTAAGGGTGTATCTACACTCAAGCCTAATTTTTCAGAGGCTGAGAGTGAGGTAAAAGTACAGGCCCTCCATCTCCATGGTGGACAGCTCATTGCAGTGCAAGCCTCCAACAAGCCCTTCTGTGGCCATATCTGGCAGGAGGTAGTTGATGATGTGAATGTTGTTGGTGATCAGGACCAAAACTATGAAACACTTCAACACAGGGCAGCGATATAATACAGAGGGCCATCATCAGAGCAGAGGCCACAGCAGGAGGGTAGAGGGCTACAGCTGGTGGGCCATCTGCAGTACCACCACTTACTAAGAGAAAGGAGTTACTGGGGTCACTCAGGGCCAGTACACCTCTTCAGAGTTTGAAAGGGCAGTGCTGGATTGTGGGGCAGAGATGGACAGCTCCCAGAGGATTTCAACTACTGATGACTAAGGTATGTAATCCTACTTTCACTTAGTACCCCATTAGCAGTTGTTAATCTTATAATACCACCCTCACCTATTTTGTGTAGGTACATATGGCATATTAGTGTATAGACTACACATGCATAAGGCATGGTCATAGTCGTGTATTAGTTATCCTTATTAGTAATTGAAATTATAGCACTTTCATGTGTAGTTGTGGTGTTTGGGTGCATGTGCACTGGGAATTTTATTTTATTGTATTCTTTTGGTGTGCTTACAGGTGAAACATTGTCTGGCACCAGCACTGTGGAACTACCCTAGGAGTACCAACACTGTAGAACTACTCTGGGGGCACCAGTACTGTGGAATTATCCTGGTCTGATGTTATTGGATTCTTTAGCCTTTGATGATGATTGAGTGGATGAGCATGCACAGCCTGAGGCTGCAGGGGTATGGCAGACACATGGAGTTTGACCCTCACATCCCCACCCTAGACTATGAATACAGTTTGTCTACCTAAGCATACCTAGGGCACAGAACAACCTGAGAGTAGACAAGTTGATGGGGACACTGTAGAGGAGGGTAGTGTATGGCTCCAACTGTACATATGTCTGAATCTACCCCTAGCTATCATCATTAGGATGTATCAACTGGGAGGGCAGGATAGTTGCTCAAAAGAGGTATGGTTACTGACCCCCCCCCCCAAAGTCTGGTGCATCAAATGTATATGTAGGGTCATTGTAGAGGCAAATGTGATTTCCATCAGGGACTGGGAAGAAATCAAATGTGTTCATAGGTTCATAGGTTCATAGGTTCATACTAGGCTATCTGCCCGAGGGCATTTACAAGCCTAGCCCATAGTTTTGTGGCTTACGCCACCCCTTTAGTATGGGGAACTATACCCATTATTTTGCTGTGCCTCTGTTGAGCAGTGACACTGAGGTAATCCCTGGGGTATATCTGCGATCTCCCATCCATTGGTCAAGATTTCTCTTGAACAAGGCCAGCGAGGTGCTCTGCCTCACATATACCGGGATTTTATTCCACAGCATAGGGAGTCTTTGGGTGATGAATCTATCCCTCCAGCACGTCCTATTAATAGCCGTGTCGAGGTTTAAGTCTACCCGCCTTGTGACTCTGACGGATCTAGATTTTTTGAGGTGAAGCATATTCATCAAATCTGGGTTTGACATGGCCTTGTATGTTAGGCAAAGGTCACCTCTGAGCAAGCGGTAAGCGACTGAATAGAGCTGGAGTTCTTTCAGTCGGGCAGCATAGGACAGATGTTTGAGACCCTTTATCCTTTTGGTGAGGAACTTTTGTGGCCTCTCCAGCTGCTGCAAGTGTCGGGTCAGATACATTCCGAATGGGGCATTGTACTCAATCATTGGTCTGATGAGTGATGAGTATAGGGAGACTGATGAGTATAGGGAGACTTCATTTGACAGGATGTGATTCATTTGACAGGATGAATGGCACACTGGATCATGCAGTATCTACTCAGAGTTGTCTGCTGGGGCAGTGGCAGCATCCCTAACATGGTCATGAACATGTCAGGCCATTTTCTTACAGTGGTAGCACCTTCTCTGCTACATCAGTTGTGGATGCCTCTACACCAAGCAGAGATTATACACATGGTTACAGTCTTTGACATGGTCATGCTGACATCTTGTCCAGCAGAGATGGTGGTCACACTCAGATAGAACACCTACTTCTAGCCAGGATCATGGAACAGCCAGTTTTACTCCTGGCAAAGGCAGTTTTTGTGGGCAGGGGCATGCGTGACAAACTAGATCCTCTACCATGAAGGTTTCAGACCTGTCCAGTATACAAGAACGTAGTGCTAGCACACATGCTGAGGTTGTGTCCCTGCAGTTACACACACACATACAAACCCAAACTGCCCAGGACACTTAACACACCCCCAGTTCACCAGGGACTTTCCCACATTAGCCCCATATCCCAAACCTAGACACACCAACCCTAAATATGGTCATTTTGTTACACCTCATCTCTAATACTCACATACTTCCTTAAGAAAGACATCCATTTCTATAACTCTCCTGCGCAAGTAATGATAACTGTGCCCTGCCTTTGCACAAGCTGTGACTTGGACTTCACCTGTGATGCACAGAATGTCCTGGAACTACAAGGGTAGGCAAAGTCTGCTCTTCCAGTGTATACATCTGTGATGCCCATCACTGGTTCAGTAATCAAAGAACCTCAATCCTCACCACTGGCAACAGTGGGGGAATGTTCACTGGTAGGATGACAAGTACACACACAGTATTTCCAGATGCAGCTCTCTGCATCAAGTGCAATTTCCCTTAAGACCACACAGAGACCACAGTCAGTCCAGGGCTGGTTTCTCACTCTTGATCCAGATCCCCAGTAAGACTCACCACTGGCACAGTTATAGAGTTGAGATCTCAGTTGAGTAACCAAGCCAAGGCCTCCAGAACCCTCTCAGTCCAACCATTGCTTTGTGTCCCTGCCCAAGTAGCTGACACACACACTCTTTGAGGTTTGATTTACATACACACACACACACACACACACACACACACACACACACACACACACACCTGGGAAAGGCTGGCACAGGTTTACTAGCTGTGCCCACTTCTGCGCAGACTATAAGGTAGTTATTACTGCCACCAGTCACTCATTATCAGCTACTTTATGGCCCTTAATAAAGGGTGTCCAATCTTATTGTGTAATATTAATATTAACACAAATGGTAGTTTAACCAAGAGCAAGGCCATTAGAAATGGACCCACACAGTGCCACCAAATAAACATGCAAGTACTCTCAAAACTTAAATATCTCTACACATTTCAGCCACAATGAAAGGTTTAAATATATTTAATAATAAATAATAACAGAACAGGACAATACTAAATATATATTCACAGTGACATCAGAGTTCAAAACCACAGAAAATATTTAAAACAACATTGCAGCACAGTCTCAAACAAATAAAGACAAATATCTATACTAAGCTTCACTATATTCCTGATTGACTCAAACAGAATTATACTATAATCTAAGAACTTATTAATAGAGCAAGGAGTATGTGGTGAAAGGATATTCTAGATGTTGTCTGGTCCATGACAGAATGTAGAGTGCTCTGTCTCACTAAGAGACTTCTCAAAATAATATCTAAAATATTACTGCTGGGACATTACTTTTTGTCATCTGACCCTATTTCCCAGGCAAAACAACCACTGATGAACTGGCAGTATTAAGCATCTACCTGTAAAAATATACACAAGGGCTTCTCCTCAGATCTCTGACAGATGCTAGAAGTCATAAAAGAATTGCATTCCTTCATGCTTTCAAGACTAGTAATTACTTCACCCTAAACGCGATACAGAAAGTTTCCTAGTACAGACATTGTGTCTCTTGCTGCACTGAAAACTGAAAGATACCATCTTTTATGGCCTAGCCATAAAATAATTTAATTTCAGATATTTTTTTCTGAAGTTAACATCCTGTATTCCAGTTTCCACTATTAAAATATATACATTTAAACAGTTACAATAGTGCATGTACATTTCTGCTCTCCTTCAGTACTGCACACTGTGGATCCATTTTAAATGCAACACTTTTACAAATACCTTTTCAACACACACATCTGTACAAGCAGTTTGATATACACATGACATACAGTTCTATTACAATTGTAACACAAGCATTGTGTATCAATCATTTTGATATTCTCCAATGACATATAATTATTTACAAAATTCCAGCTAGCCGTACTGGCTGTATCTCCTTTCATCACATTTTTTCTCCCCTTCAATGACTCAAGCTAGTTTTTCAAATGGCACTTGAGAAACATTGCTTGACAGGAATGAGCCTATCTCAGAATACATTACCACACTGCCTTTCTTGACAGCCCATCTGTCATATCATATGCCTGCAAGCCTAGGCTCCACCTTAGTAGCTTGGCATTTTGCTGGCTTGCTCAATGTAGCCATGTTAAGGGATTATGGTCTGTTACTACAGTGAATTTCCTTCCATACAGATAAGGCTGACATTTTTGCATGTCTATGGCTAGACATTCCTTTTCTACAACTGCATAGCATTCCTCCTTGGGTTGGAGCCTATGGCTGAGATATACTACTGGGTGCTCTTCTCCTTCTATGGAAACCTGGCTAACTACAGCCTCCATCCCATGGTTTGAAGCACCCACCTGCAGAACAAATTATTTGTTGTAATCTGGACTGGATACCACAGTGGGTCCTCCCAAAGACCCTTTAAGCTTCTGGAATCCCTGCTCACATAGTGGGGTACACAGTACCTTATCTGGCCTGTTTTTCCTTGTCAGGTCTGTGAGGGGAGCAGCTGTGGTACTATAATTAGGGACAAGCTTTCTGTAGTACCCTACTATCCCTAAGAATGCCCTCACCTGCTTTTTGGTAAGGGGGCTGGCCATGCCTGAATTCTTCCACTTTGGCAGGTTCTAGTCTAATAGTACCAGTCCCCACTTTATGTCCCAGGAAGAATACCTCTGCCATACCCACCTGACACTTACCTTGCTTAATGGTCAACCCTACCCTGTGTAGTCTGCCCAGCACCTCCCTAACATGGTCTTGCTAGAAATGGCTGTAGATGGCAATATCATCCAGGTAATCAAGAGCAAAATCTCCTGCTCCTGCTAGGATACAATCTACAAGCTTCTGTAAAGCTTCTGGGGCATTTTTCATCCCAAAGGAGATCTTTGTGATCTCATACAAGCTGAAAGGAGTCACAGAAGCTGACCTCACTCTAGCGTTGGGAGGCAAGGTTACCTGCCAGTAGCTCTTGGTAAGATCAATGGTGGTAAGATACTTAGCTCCACCCAGCTGCTCTAGGGCTTCATCTCTCCTAGGTATGGGGTAAGCATGTGACTCTGTGTGACTATTTAATTTCCTGTAGTCCACACAGAACCTGGTGCTGCCATACTTTTTTGGTACCAGCACCACTGGGGAGGCCCAGGGACTGCTGGATTTCTGGATTACCTCCAGTTCCAACATTTTCTGTATCTCCTCATTCAGAGTATGTTTGACTTCTCAGGCACCCTATAAGGGGCCTGCTTGATAGGCTTTTAGGGTCCTGTATCCACATAGTGCTGCACCAGGTGGGTACACCCTGGGTTCCCAGTGAGCATGCCCCCAAACTCCTGTAACACTGCTCAGATTTCTCGAACCTGGGTAGGGGATAGCTGCTGGGACATTTCTACCCCTTCCACTGAGGTGTCAGTCTTAGCCTCACTGAGGAGATCAGTCACCAGAACCTCCTCAGATTCTTCCTGCTAACCACTGCAAATACTCACCAAAAGGGCCTCTCTATCATGGTAAGGTATCATCATACTAACATAGGACAGTTTATGACCCTGACTCCTGCCTAGCAGTTCTACCATGTAGTTAACATCACTGACCATCCTTAGAACATTTAAAGGGTGCCCCCCAAGCTGCCTGCAGCTTGTTGTGTGTGACAGGAATGAGAACCACAACCTACTGTCCCACAGCATACTTTCTGGCTCAAGCACTCCTCTCATACCAGACCTTTTTCTGCTGTTGGGCTTCTGCAAGGTTCTACTGGCCCAAGCACATGGCTTCCCTGAACCTTGTCCTGAGGTTTAGGATATATGCCATAACAGACTCCTTGTGGGATTCACACACACCCTCCCACTCATCGCAAATCAAATCTAGAGGTCCCCTCATGCTATGCCCATACAGCAACTCAAATGGTGAAAGATATGTGGATTCCTGAGGCACCTTTCTGTAAACAAACAACAGATGGAGCAAATATTTTTCCCACTCCCCCTTAAACTGGTCTGAAAATGCCTGTAGTATGGCATTTGATGTAGAGTTGAACCTCCTCACTAGACCATTAGTCTGGCAATGGTAGGGGTGGCCTTTAGGTGCTTCACCCCATAGTGCTTCCACAGACAAGCCAGCAGGTCTGACATGAAATTGGCACTTCTGTCAGTCAGTATTTCTTTTGGGAAACCTACCCTGCTGAAAATCTCTAAAAGCATTTGCCACCTTTTCTGCCTCGGTGGGGGACAGAGCCACCACCTCAGGGTATCTGGTAGCATAATCTACTACCACTAGGATATACTTATTCCCTATAGAACTTTTTGGCACTGCTCACAGGTCCTGCAGTACCCTGTTACATCCCTGGAAATCCCAGGTCAATACAAGTTCTTCATTATACATCTCTTGGTTTGCTTTATGTCCATATGACCTGCAAAGGGAATTATTTTAAGTATTTCTCTGTGATCTCTGAACTCTTGACTAGCACTGTGTAGTAAGAAGTATTGTTTTTTTATTATTTATTATTAAATATTTTAAAACCTTTCCAACTGTGGCTGTTTTGTGTAGAGATAATTTAAGCTCTAGAGTACATTGCATATGTATAGTGATTAGTATACCAAGTCACTCTAATAAGCCTTGACTGTTTAGTTATACTACCAATTGGATAATAATATTGCACAGTAATAATTGGATACCCTTTTAAGGACCTTTGAGTAGCTGATAAATATTATATGGGTGGTGGCAGGTGGTACTACCATATAGTCTGGGTAATAGGGGCATAGCTGGAGAACCTGTGCCAGCCTTTCCCAGGAGTGTCTCTGTGGTTGTATAAACTCTTATCTCAAAGTGTGTGTGTGTGTCAGCTACTTGGGCAGGGACACAAAGCACTGGTTGGACAGAGAGGGTGCTGGAGGTTTTAGCTTGCCCAGCTAGGCTGAGATCTGGACCCTATAGCTGTGCCAGTGGGGAGTCTTATTGGAGACCTGGAGAGGAAGGGATCAACCAGCCCCAGACTGACTGTGATCTTAAGGGAAACTGCACTTTAATGTGTGTGTATTTGTTATCCTTTCCTCCTATATGACACCCCTCACTGGTGTTAGTGGTGAGGATTGCGGCTCCTTGATTGCTGGGCCAGGGCATGGGCATCACATATTAATTGGTTGGCAGTGGTGGAATATCCACACCACATATTAATTGTTTGGCAGAGGTGGGATATCCACATCACATATTAATTGGTTGGCCAAAAGTAATTGGCTTGTAGTGGTGTGGGTAGAGTGAATCCCTGTAGCTTGTGTACAGTGATTTTGAAGGTGCTTTGTACTCTAAATCAACTACACAGTGAGTACTCAGAGTTCAGATCACAATTGTTTTATTTCCTTTATTAGCTTAGTTAGTCAGGGTGAGCAGGTAGCATGTCAGCAGAGGAGTATGGAAAGCTGACAAGGAGCCAGCTGGCAGAGATGTGCCAGGCTAGAGGATCAGTGCATGGAAACTTGACTAAGGCAGACTTGATTGCAGCCTTAGTTGCAGCTGCATCAGAAAACAGCAACCAGGAGGACAGTCAGACTGGCAGTGGAGATATAATACCCTCAAAAATGGACAGCTCAACCTTTCTGCAGAAGACTTAAAAATCCATCCGGACCTAAAGACACTTGAGTTGGAGGCCAGGCTATTGGAGATAGAAGCCGAGGAAAAGGAGAGGCAGAGGAAGCATGTGAGAGAAATGCTGACTTTTTGCCAGAGTCATGGAGGTAATGGGGAAGGGAGTAACTGGACCCCAGAAGCATAACAGGTCAGTAAATTTCTTCTGCAGTTTAAAGAGGGGGATGATTTTGATAGTTTCATTCATATGCTTGAGAGGGTATGGAAACAGTATAGTGTTGACCAAAGGCTCTGGGTACGGTTCCTGACCCCCTTACTCCATGGTAAAGCTGTAACTGTATTGTCTAAAATGTCTGATGTTGCATGTTTTGATTATACTGGTGTAAAAAATTGTCTATTCGAATTTTTTAAGCTAATACCTGAAACATACAGGAAAAAGTTTTGTGAGCATAGATGCAAAGCAGATGAAAGTGTGTGTGAATATGTTGCTGAACTGAGCACTTATTTCCATAGGGGGGGGTGAGTGGATGTCATGTCACCACTTCTAAAGGGCTGGCAGAACTTTTGGTGAGGGAACAAGCCCTTAGCACTTTGCCTGAGGACATGAGGACCTGGTTAGCTGATAGACAATGTGCTACTTCAGATGAGCTGGAGTAGAAGGGAGACCTATACCTGGCAAGCAGGGCAACCCTGCACAGGAAGGGGACCCCCAGTACTGCTAGTGGGTCAAAAGGAACCCATGGTGTGCAGCACATACTACCCCAACAGAATCTGCCAGTAGCAGGAGAAGCTACTAGTCCAGGTACACGTCCAGGAGCTAGAGTTAAATGTTTTGAATGCAACCAGTGGGACCATGTGGCATACAGGTGTAAATGGAGGCAAGGTGGGAAGCAAAAGGTGAGGGAGCCATTAAGCGGGAAAGACAAAATGCTAATAGTAGGTTGTCTTGAGACAACAGGGGTACTAAACTACCATCCTGCAGATGTCCTGAGAGGGAAGGAATTGGATGGGGCAGTACCATGTGCTTATGCAGTTACATGCAATCAGGCTGGGAGACAAGCATGTGGGTCTGGTAGCCTGGGGGAGACCCAGACAGACTGCATACCTGCAGCCAGGACTGGTGAGGTGGTTACTTCAGGGAGGGAGCTACTCTGTAGCAGTGAGATTGAAGGTAAGCCACAGCTGCTGGGGATAGTGATGGTCCCTTGGACAGAGTAACTGCAAAGGTAGAGGTGAGTAGTAGTACCCAGGCTGACAGTGAGGCACCACTGTCAGAAGATGCCAGACTTCCTGTGGAAGCACAGCTGGGAAGGGTTACAAGGAGAGAGTTGAGACAGGCTCAGCTCACAGACCCTACATTGCAAGGCCTGAGGCAGGTAGCTAATGAGGCACCTGATTCTCAAGGAAAGGGGGAATCTGTACACTGGGACAAAGGGTTACTATACAGAGAATGGACCCCTGTGGGAGGGCTAGAATGTGAGAGAGTACAGCAGTTGCTGGTGTCTAGAGCCTACCATCTGGTGCTTCTAGCCATAGCCCATGATATTTCCTTTGCAGGTCATATGGGCATAAAACGTACAAAGAGACATATTATGCAGAACTTCTATTGGCCTGGAATTTCCAGAGATGTAACAGGGTACTGCAGGACCTGTCAGCAGTGTCAAAAGGTAGGCAAGGCAGGAGACAAGGTGAGAGCTCCTTTGATGCCTTTGCCTGTGATTGAGGAGCCATTTCAGAGGGTAGCTATGGATATTGTGGGTCCTCTGAGTACCCCAAGTTCCACAGGGAAAAAATGTATCCTAGTGGTAGTGGATTATGTCTCATGATATCCTGAGGCAGTGGCTTTGTCCTTCATTGAGGTAGAGAAGGTGGCAAATGCTTTGTTAGAGATTTTCAGCAGGGTAGGTTTCCCAAAAGAAATACTGTCTGACAGAGGTGCCAATTTCATGTCAGACCTGCTGGCTTGTCTGTGGATGTCCTGTGAGGTGAAGCACATGAAGACCACCATCTACCATCCCCCGACTAATGGTCTTGCTGAGAGTTTAAACTCTACAATCAAGTCCATGCTACAGGCATTTGCAGATCAGTTTAAGAGGGAGTGGGACAAATATTTGCCCTGTCTGTTGTTTGCTTACAGAGAAGTTCCCCAGGAATCCACAGGGTTCTCACCCTTTGAGTTGCTGTATGGGCATAGGGTGAGGGGACCTCTAGATTTAATTTGAGATGAGTGGGTAGGTGAGTGTGAGTCTCACAAGGAGTCTGTTGTGACATACATCCTAAACCTCAGGACAAGGCTGAGGGAACCCATGCGCATGGCCCAGGAGAACCTGACAGAAGCCAAACAACAGAAAAAGGTGTGGTATGACAGAAATGCTCTAGCTAGAGAGTATGCTGTGGGTCAGCAGGTAATGGTTCTCATTCCTGTCAGACACAACAAGCTGCAAGCAGCTTGGGAGGGACTCTACAAGGTGGTAAGAAAGGTAAGTGATGTTAATTACATGGTGGAACTGATAGGCAGAAGGCAGGGGCACAAATTGTACTATGTTATCATGATGAAAACTTACCATGATAGGGAGGCTCTTGTGCTGAGCATTTGCAGTGGATTGCAGGAGGAGTCTGAGGGAGATCTCCACAGTGAGGCTCGGGCAGACACCTCAGTGGAAGGGGTAGCAATGTCCCAGCAGCTATTTCCTACCCAGGTTTGAGAAATCCGAGCAATGTTGCAGGAATTTGGGGAGATGTTCACTGGGAAATCAGGGTGCACCCACCTGGGGCAGCACCAGGTGGATACAGGACCCCAAAGGCCTATTAGGCAGGCCGTGTATAGAGTATCTGAGATAGTCAAACAGACTCTGAGGGAGGAGGTACAGATGTTGGAACTAGGGGTGATTCAAGGGTCCAAAAGTCCCTGGGCCTCCCCAGTGGTGCTGGTGCCAAAGAAGGATGGCAGCACCAGGTTCTGTGTAGAATACAGGAAATTAAATAGTCACACAGAGTCAGATGCTTACCCCATGCCTAGGACAGATGAGGCCCTAGAGCAGCTGGGTGGGGCTAAGTATCTTACAACCATTGATCTTACCAAGGGTTACTGGCAGGTGCCTTGACTCCCAGTGCTAAAGAGAAGTCAGCCTTTGTGACTCCTTTTGGCTTGTATGAGTTCACAAAGATGCTCTTTGGGATGAAGAATGCCCCAGCAACCATCCAGAGGCTGATAGATCATATCCTGACAGCAGCAGGAGGGTTTTTTCTTTGCTTATCTAGATGATATTGCCATCTACAGCCATTCCTGGCCAGAGTACCTTCAGCGTGTCAGGGAGGTGCTGGGCAGACTACAGAGGGCAGGGTTGACCATCAAGCCGAGCAAATGTCAGGTGGCTATGGCAGAGGTCTCCTACCTAAGACATACAGTGGGGAGTGTTACGATAAGGCCAGAACCTGCCAAAGTGGAAGCCATTCAGGCATGGCCTGCACCTGTTACAAAAAGCAGGTGAGGGCATTTTTAGGGACAGCAGGGTACTACAGAAAGTTCGTTCCCAGTTATAATACCATAGCTGCTCCCCTCACAGACCTGGCAAGGAATAACAGGCCAGATAAGGTAGTGTGGACCCCTGAATGTGTGCAGGCATTCCAGAAGATTAAAGAAGCTTTGGGAGGACCCCCTGTGTTAGCCAGTCCAGATTACAGAAAATAATTTGTTGTGCAGGTGGATGCTTCGAACCATGGGGTGGGGGCTGTACTTACCCAGATTTCTTCAGAGGGAGAAGAGCACCCAGTGGTTTATCTCAGTCATAGGCTCCAACCCAGGGAGGAATGCTATGCAGCTGTAGAAAAGGAATGTCTAGTCATAGTGGGGCACTGCAGAAACTTCAGCTTTATCTATATGGAAGAAAATTCACTGTAATGACAGATCCCAACCCCCTAATATGGTTAAACAGAGCCAGCCAGCAAAATGCCAAGTTGCTAAGATGGAGCCTGGGGTTGCAAGCATATGATATGTCAGTGCAGCACTGCAGTGGGAGTAGCAATGCCAATGCAGATGGGCTCTCAAGACAGGGAATGGGGTAGGTATACTCAGTTAGACCTGACCCTCTCAAGCAGTGTTTCTCAAGGGTCACTTGAAAAACTAGCTTGAGTTTCCCGGGGGGAGATATGTGAAGAGTGGGTGAAGATAGATGAAGGCTGCCAGCCTAGCCAGATAGAATATTGCAGATAATTATTTCATTTGTAAATATGAATGTAAATTACAGGCTTGTTGTCTTAAAAGTAAAGAAATAGTTTTGCATGTGGAACTGGAAAAAAATGAAACAACAGTGCTCTATACTGACCAAAGGAAAGTGTGTGGTGACCCTTGGATGTAGACAGTGGTGCCGAAGGGTCTAGATGAAGAAATTCTTTCTATTGTTTTAACCAAGAGTCAAATTGCTAGATTTAAACATGCAAATTTATTTTTATTGCTCTGCTTCCAGACCAGCTGCAAGATAACAAAAGGAGATGTTAAGAATGTAAATGCAGTTTCTGTTAGCATGGGAACCCAGGGAAGTGTGAAGAATGATGTAACGTGTAGCCTGGGAACCACAGGAAAGTGTGAAGAATGATGTAATGTGAATCAGAACTGTAAGTGCAATTTAAACAGAGAGAACCAGAGAGGAATAAGCAATTTTGTCTTGACCATCCAACTCACAGCACTGTCTTGTTCATATGTAAGTTATCTTAGACTTGTGTTTTCTTTTAGAAATAGCTAGAAATTAGAAAGATTAGACTGTGTTTTTCTGTGATGTCAGAACTGTACTACTGAATTATTTTAAGTATTTCTCTGTGATCTCTGAACTCTTGACTAGCACTGTGTAGTAAGAAGTATTGTCTTGTGTTTTTTAGTATTTATTATTAAATATTTTAAAACCTTTCTAACTGTGGCTGTTTTGTGTAGAGATAATTTAAGCTCTAGAGTACATTGCATATTTACAGTGATTACTGTACCAAGTCACTCTAAAAAGCCTTGACTGTTTAGTTATGCTACCAATTGGATAATAATATTGCACAGTAATAATTGGACAGCCTTTTAAGGGCCTTTGAGTAGCTGATAAATATTAGCTGGGTGGTGGCAGGTGGTACTACCATATAGTTTGGGAAATAGGGGCACAGCTGAAAAACCTGTGCCAGCCTTTCCCAGGAGTGCCTGTGTGGTTATATAAACTCTTATGTCAAAGTATGTGTGTGTGTGTGTGTGTGTGTGTGTGTGTGTGTGTGTGTGTGTGTGTGTGTGTGTGTGTGTGTGTGTGTGTGTGTGAGCTACTTGGGCAGAGACATGAAGCACTGGTTGGACAGAGAGGGTGCTGGAGGTTTTAGCTTGCCCAGCTAGGCTGACATCTGGACCGTATAGCTGTGCCAGTGGGGAGTCTTATTGGGGACCTGGAGAGCAAGGGAGTGACCAGCCCCGGACTGACTGTGATCTCTGTGTGCACTTAAGGGAAATTGCACTTTACTGTGTGTATTTGTTAGTCTTTCCTCCTATATATGACACACCCCTCACTGGTGTTACTGGTGAGGACTGAGGCTCCTTGATTACTGGGCTAGGGCACATGTGTCACACTATGTATTACTGCATGCACACAAAGTACTGCTATATCAAAATCATTCCATAGCAGGACATCTGCAGGGATATCCTCAAACATATCTACTTGGTTGCTTTCTTTTCCACCCTCCCAGTCAAGGTGAACCCTAGCCAAGGACATTTGCAATGGGGTTCCTCCTAAATCTCTGACTGGAGTAGACTGGCCTTGCAAGTATTGTTCCTTTTTAACCATTGTAGGCTTCACAATGGTTAGGTCAGATGCTTTGTCCTCTTAGCAGTGGCCTGTTTCCTATCTACTAAAATAGGCTATAACCTCTTGTATTAGTTCAGTACCCTTGTTTTCTCTAGACAATTTACTGCTGGCATTCTGTCATTCCCACTTGCTGGCTCCCATACATTTTGTTCCCCACCTTGCCTCCATGGACATCTATATGCTACATGGCCCTGGCTGTGTACCTGAAATAGTGGCTTCCCCTGTTACTGGTGAACTCTGTTGCGGCAGTTTAGGCTGCCCACCATGGGTTCCCCTAGACCCATGTGCAGCACTGAATATCCCTTTCCTGTGCAGTAATGCCCTGCTTGCTAGGTATAGGTCTTTTTTTATCCCCAAATCATCTGCGGTATTGCATTCTGTATCTGCCAACCAGATTCTTATATCCTCAGGCAAAGTGTTAAGGGCTTGCTCCCTCACCAAAATGGCACAGTGGTGCTTGGTTACATTGTCACCTCACAGCAAGAGGTGGTCTGATTTGATTCTCATCTGGGATGCCTTCTGTGTGTAGTCTGCATGTCCACCTTGTGTTCATGTGGGTTTCCTCCGGGTGCTCTGGTTTCTTCCCATGTTACAAAGACATAAGTCTGGAGCATTTCTCCCTGGGCCGCTGCTGAAAATCAGCTTTGTTCCAAGTCAGTAAACAAGCATTAAATAAATAAATAACTAAATAACTAACTAAATAAATAAAAGATCTGCCAGCACTTCAAAACTGGTGACCTGACACGCACTCACCCACCTATGAAAATAAGTGTTTATTTCAGCAATATATTCTCACACACTTTCATCTGCCTTGCATCTATGCTCACAATTTTTTTTCTATAAGTTGCAGTTGTTAACTTAAAGCACTCTAATAAACAATTTTTAACTGTATTATAATTTAAGCAATCAGTATCAGACAATTTAGAAATAGCAGTTAAAGCTTTACCATGGAGTAACAGGGTCAGGAGTAGTACCCAGAGCCCTTGGTCAACATTATACTGTTTACAAACCTTTCAAATATATGAATAAAACTATCAAAATGATCACCCTCCGTAAATTGTGGAAGAAATTTACTGAACTTTATTGCTTCTGGGGTTCAGTTACTCCCATCCCCATTACCTCCATGAGCCTGGTGAAGAGTCAGCATCTCCTTTTCATGTCTCCTCTGCCTCTCATTTTCTTCAGCCTCAAAATGTCACAGTTTCTCATTTTATTCAGCCTCTAAATGTTGCATTTTCTCATTTTCTTCAGCATTTAAACACCACAGTCTCTCTGCTGATTCTATTTCCCAATGTTTGGCCTGAAGTTCAAGACTTTTTAACTACAGACAGATTTTTAAGTCCTATGAGGCAAAGTTGAACTGTCCATTTTCTGAGAGTTGTACATCCCCAAGACCAGTCTGGTTGTTCTCCTGGTTACTGGTCTGTGATGCAGCTGTGGTTAAGGTTGCAATCATTTCACCTTTAGTCAGGTAGGCATGTCCCAGTCCTTTGGCTTGGCACATCTCAACCAACTGGTTCCTTGACAGCTTGCCTTAATCCTCTGCTGAAATCCTTGCCTGCTCTCACTGACTAACTAACTAGCAAAAAATAAATAAAACTATTGTGGTATGAACCTCTGAATGTCTACCATGTGGCTGCTTGAGAGTACAGATGCCTTCTTTAGTGACCACTGTTTACAGGCTACAGGAATTCAATATCCATATCACTGAATCCCAGTATGTGATGTGATGATCCCACCACAGTTTAGGTAGTTGTGGACATCTTTCAGTCTAAATATGCTATGCTCATTCTGAGAGATGCTCAGAAATAAAGTACTTTGTCAAGTGATGAGATAGGCGTAGCTGCAAGCTCCCTTCCATCTCTCCTGAACAAGTACCGTATCAAATTATTTAGAAAAACATCAGAACAAATAGCTTCTGTAGCAAACCAAAAATTACATCTCGTGCATCAACCACAGAGTTAAAATGCCAAAACAGTAACAACGGAACTGAAGAAAAATGTATTTATTATCACATAAAATGTTTGGTGCTCCCTGTCTGTCTATCGCTATCTCTCTCTGTTCTTCTCCCTTTATCAATTAAAACTTGTATGTTTGCAAAAGCCTGCTTATGAATGCAAAGACACCAATAAGATTTCATCATTAAATAGACAAAGAATAACGGATTTCTTAACTTCAAATATGAAGTTAGTTGAACCTTTGATTTAAACTTGGTGTGTAACATGCCTGCAATTTCACCTCCCAGTCTGACTCATATTTTGTAAGTAAGCTGCCAATATTTATTTTATTTGTTTGAGCTGGATAACAGGAGGTAAAATGCTGATGTTCATAGGTTCATAGGTAGGTACTAGGCTATCGGCCTAAGGGCCTACATAAGCCTAGCCAGCAAGTTTCCCTTGGTTACGCCACCTAAGAAAGTTATTTTCCTGTGCCACTGTCGAGCAGAGACACAGAAGTGATCCCCGGGGTGTATTTCCTATTACCCATCCACTCATCAAGATTTTTCTGCAAGAGTGCTAATGAAGAACTTTGCTTGACATTGATAGGTAGGGATAGGAATCTATTCCTCCAGCATGTCCTGTTTATGTGATGACAAGGTTTAGGTCCCTAGAGCGTGTAGCTCAGAGGGATTGGGAATTCTTTAGGTGTAGCATGTCCAACAGCTCTGGGTTTGACATAGCTTTATATGTTAGTTAGAGATCACCTCAGACTAGGCAATGTACTACGGAATAAAGCTGGAGTTTTTTGAGATGGTCAGTGTAGGGCGTTATTTTGAGGCCAGTAATCCTCTTTGTGAGGTACTTCTGTGGCCTTTCCAGCTGCTGCAGATGTCTTGTGAGGTACATTCCAAAAGGGGCGTTGTACTCTATAATGGTTCTAATTAGTGTCGAATAGAGGGAAACTATGACCTCTTTTTCTCTGGATGAGAACCCTTTTATGATGAGGTGTGCCATGTAGAAGGACTTCCTGACTACTGTAGCGATGTGGCTATCAAAGGAGAGACTACTGTCCATCTGGGTCCTAAGGTCTCTTATCACACATTCAGTGTTAAGTAGATTGCTGCCTATGTGGTAGTTCATGGGTACAGAGTTTTTACCAAAGGGGATGACACTGCACGTTTTGGTACTGAGCTTGAGGCCATGGCTCTGACACCAGGCATCTGTCTCAGCGAGGTCCTTCTGTAGGATGTCCACATCATTTGGGGACTTGACTATGGCTCCTAGTTTGCAGTGATCTGCGAACTTCATTAGCCAGAAGTGTTCTGTGTTAGCCTGTACTTCAGAGAAGTAGATACCAAACAGGAGAGGTCCCAGGACTGAACCCTGTGGTACTCCACTTGTCACTGGTTTGAATTCGGATTTGGAGTCTGCAACCTTTCCAGTGTGGGTTCTCTCAGTGAGCCAGTTGGCAACCCATCTTGTGACATAGGGATTTATACCTAGTTTAGTGAGTTTAGCTATAATTCCAGAATGGGGGAAGGTGTCGAAAGGTGGCCTTGGCGAGGTCAAGATAGGCTTTGTGAATCACCTTATCCTCATCTACGGCTTTGGTGACTGCCTCAAAGAAGTCGATCCAGTTCAGGAGGCATGATCTGCCTTTTACAAACCCAAACTGGGTGGGATCCAGAGTTTGGAGGTTGCCAACATCTTTGTTTATGAGTTTCATTATGATACGTTCCATGGCCTTGCGGACCAGGCTTGTCAGGCTAATAGGCTGATAGTTCCCAGGATCAGTGGTGGCTCCCCCTTTGTGGAGTGGGATAATTGTTTCTGTGTGTCATTTAGTGGGCACGGAGCCTGATGTGAGGCTATTATTGAACATGGTGCTTAAGTGGGGAGCCAGTTTGTTCTGAAGTTCGTGTAAAACGCAGCCTGGTATGTTGTCCAGTCCTATGGATGCTGTGTTTTTGGCTTTAGAGAGTGCAGCTTTTACCTGCATAGTTGTGATTACTGGGACTCTGCATTCTTCCTGTATAGATATGGGCCCTTTGGGGGGTAAATTTAGCACTGAACCTATCTGCCAGGATGTTGGCAATATCAGTTGGTTCTGTAATTTTCATGCCATTGTGTTGCAACTCAGAGCAGATCTGGGTGTTGCCATCGAGATTCTTGACATAGCTATAGAATGCTTTGTGGTTGTCCTTAGAATTAGTGGCGATTTTGTTTTCATAGCTAGCTTTGGAGGATCTTATAAGGGATCTCAGCTTCTTACTGAGGCTGACCAGAGTGCTCCTCCACTCATGGGATTTTACTCTCTTTTGCAACAGTTTCTTCCTTCTGTTGTACAGTTTATTTATGGCAGGGGACCACCAGATTGGTTTCCTTTTTTTTGGAGGATAGCGTCTTGGTTCTGTTTGGGATAGCATGATCCATGCATTCATGTAAGTGCTTATAGAGTGCATTTGTGTAGGATTCAGCAGTTGTAACTGTATTGTCCATCTGCATGGGTGTCATGAAGTTCACCACTTCTCTCTTAAGAAGCATGAAGTTGGCTTTTGAGAATTTTTTTACCGTGGTTTCTTTAATCGGGGGTGGGGACAGGATGTGGATATCAAGGGTGATTAGCTTATGGTCGGATTGGACCAACAAGTAGTTGACTTCAGGTGTGGAACACCGGTCACTCATGTTGGTAATAACTAGGTCTAGGATATTGTTGCCCCTGGTGGGGGTGTGGATAAGTTGATCCAGGGCACTGGAGTTTATGAATTCCAAAAAGCGTTGAGTTAAGGAGTTGGTACACGAGTAGTTTTCCCAGTTAATTGTGAGGTAGTTGAAGTCGGCCGTTATTAAGGTGTTTGGTTGAACCCTAATATTTTCCAGTACATCAAGAAAAGAGGAGTGGGAATCTTGGGGCATGGTGGGGGATCTGTAGCAAGCTACAATTTGGATTGCAGTTTTGCCCAGAGTTAGTTGCACTTGGATAACCTCGGATGCATTATGCTGAGCAACTAGCCTGGAGGCGTGGATATCCTTAATAAATATGGACACACCTCTGCCTTTGGTGTTTTGGTCCAGGTTACATGGCCGAAAAGTGTGGTATGAGTTATAGCCTGGTAGTGCAGGGGTGCTGTCTGGAGCCTCGAACCAGGTCTCAGTCACTGCATAGATATCGATGTTCTCCATTTTAAGGAGTGCCTCGAGTGAGTGCATTTTGAGATTTAGACTTTTAACACTGAGTAGCATTACCCTCAGTTTTTGCTTGCCTGTTCCTGTTACAGTGGTGAATTTGTCATTTGAACCTTGCCTAAAAAAGACACTATAGGGGCGGCAAGAGCCTTAGCCAGTATCCAGAATCTCAGGGATGACAGGTGCAGGCCATCTGTGGCAAAGCATCGTGGTCTGTCGACTATGACAGACAGATACTGGATCCCCTTAGAATGTCACCAGAAGCTTAGCCAATTGTTGACGTCAATCATTTTGTCCTTGTACTGTGGTATCATTCTGGGCGATGGCAGAATGCTACTCAGGGCTAGGGTCATACCTGCCTGAGCTACAGGATCGGAGAGCTCTTCCATGTCTCTTTTCATGTAGTCCAGGGTGGTACGTCTCAGGTCATTCACACCAACATGGACAATGACAGAGCCATATTTGTACTTGTTGTGGAGTGACCTGAGTGCATGGGTTATGTGGCAGATCCTGGCACCTGACAGGCAGCTGACAGTAACCTTCTCCTTGTTTAGCCTGGTGAGTGCGACATTAGTGTGCCTGACTATAGAGTCACCTATGACTAGTGTGTTGGGTACGTTGTTTGCCTTATTGGCTGTGGTTGAGTGGCGCACTGGGTCTGTGGGCTAGGCGTCATTTGGGTTGTGTTGGGGGATGGAGGTCTCTTGCGTTTCTGCTTTGGAGGTTTCTGTTGCTTAGACAGATTATTATTGAGAGCCTCCATGAATGTTTTTGTGTTACTATGTGTGGATTTTGGTGGTGTAGATTTAGTGAGACTATGTGATGAGTGCGGTGTGGTGCAAATGTTTACCTTCTCCTCTTGACTGTCAAGTTCAGTCTTGGTTGGAAAGAGCTTTACCTCCAGTTTGCCTAGATAAGTACATCTCTCACAGGTTGTAGTGTTGGGTGGTAGGAGGAGGGGGTTGTCTGTGAACATTTAGTTTCAGACCACTATACACAAAACAGTAACAATCTGATAAGAACATAGACAAAATAAAATCAATATAGTGACTGGTTTACACATAATAAATATATGTAGCATAACACAACACAAATGTTAACACACTTATAGTTTGGAACTAGAACAAGAAGCTTTATAGTGTGCAGTCTTTGCCCATGATCTGGTCATGTTAAATGAAGGTAGAGATGGAATCATAGGAAATTGAAAGATAAAAATGGGGTAGTATAGTTGAAGAGAATGATCTTCAGTCTTGTTAGCATACATTCCCAAGTTTATTCAGCTTAACAAAGTTTTTGACAGTAAAATATGTGCATCAAAGAAAAAAAAAAGAGAAGTGTCTAATGTCTGGGATGGATGTTTTGGTGTTAAGGAATTACATTTAAGTTAAATACATGTGTATATCTGGATGGAGAGCTATTCTTAACTAAAAATGTATCTTACATTAAGCTTTTTATCCAGGTATGGTGGCAGTCATACTGACCTATAAGTGCAGCTGGAAAGCCATTCTTAAAGTGCAATATACTTTCTGTAAACTTTGTCAGTGTTCTGTATTTCTCCTCATTTACTCTCATTCTAAACTGTCTCCTTTTTTTCCAAACACCTTTATTGAATTATCACTTGTGACACAAGTAAATTTATATTCATATAACAGTAATCACATTGTAATTAACATAAAGATTTTACTTCACATATATTGTTATATATTATAGAACCTAAGCAACAGCGCATAAATTAATTGATTCCTGCCTTTTTAAATAGGAAACATCTTTATTAAACTATCACTTACTACCTAGGCAGTCATACATTTATATAAATGAAAACAAACTACACCGGCAGAATCCTAGTTGCAAGCATTTTACATAACAAACCATACTGACACACTATATATCACTTATAAGCTATCTCGTCTTTTTCAGTTAGACATTACATAGCTCATTTAAGTCCTGCTGCCTGCTAAATCTCATTCCTTCCTTGTATGTATTGTTCCCACAATTCCCATTTTTCCTATGTAGTTTTCTCCTACCCTTTTCTAAAGATCTCAGTTCCAGTTGCTTTATCTCTGTTACTATAGTCACTATTTCTAGTATAGTTGGTATAGATTTTGATGTTTGTTCTAGTAATTGCTTTTTTGGCAGCCACCATTATTAGACACAGCAAGGCCTTAGCATGTCTAGGCAATTCCGATTCTGTATCATAACCCAGGAAAAATCATCTCTCTCATCAGACTAATCTGCCCACCATGTATCGCCAGTTGTGCACCCTAAAGGGACTCCTTAAAGTCCACGAATTCACAGCAATCCCAGAAAATATGTTCCTAGCTACCTCTTTCTTCCGTGTCATACCTGCAACATTTGCTGTCTGCCTGAGGAAAAATTCTCTGGAGTCTACTTTGGGTATAGAAACATCTATGCAAACATTTCCAGGCAAAAATCCTAAATCTTCTACATTTTGTTGCAAATTTGGGAGATATACGTATAGCCTCCCATTGCTTCTTTGTGAATTTCTTAAACAATCTCTCTTCCCAATCCTTTCTAATCTCCTCTGACTGATTCTTACAGTTATCATGCAATATTTTATATGCTCTACTAGTTATTCCTTTTTTAATGGCAGCTTCTGTTGTAGATTCTACTAAAAACACCACCAGTGCTGGTCTTTCATTTAGGACCCCCCTATTTATTTCTCTTTGCCTATACTCTGATATAAATCACTGAAAGGGAAGGCAATCTTTAACCTGCAGTCCAAATAAATTCTTGACTTCTTCTCATCCTATCATCCTTCCCTCTGTAGTTATTTGCTCCCAATAGCTTGGTTCCTTTGCCACTTTTCTCCAATAAATTCCAGCCCCCTCCTGCCTATTGTCTATGCCCTAATTGCAGTCATTGCTATCAACAGAATCTCCCTTCTCCAATCATGTGTTGGCTTATTCCTTAGAATACTTTCTGTTACTTTATGAATATAATATTCTGCATGGTTACTGTTATTCTTCTTAAAGACCTGCATCCAAAATTCCAGTCTCTCCTTGTTTCTTGAGGTTCCCTCTGTGTTTCATCATCATCCCTTTCCACTTTGAAATATAGTTTTCTTCTTGAGCTATGTATAGAAGTCTTAACTACATAGCTCTAAAATACCCCTTCAAATTGGGTAAACCCAATCCTTCCTGTTCTACTGGAACAATCAGCTTGTCCCACTTGATTCATGCCACCTTCCCTCCCAGATAAAGCCCTTCAGCTCTTTATTAATTGTTATCCACAACCTCTGCTCTGGTTGATAAAAATGTGCCTGACTTGTGTGTAAGACTAAAGGGACTAAAAACTAAACTGTCTCCTGTCACACGTCACTCATCTTCACCACAACTTTACTAGGAATACAAATATCAGTAGTTGGATACAACGATATACTTCCCATCTTTTCACATCCAGGCTGCACTATTCATTTCTTTTCTAGAGAAACTATTTTTTCTCTTCCTTCTCTGTTCTCTGTG
Organism: Protopterus annectens; assembly: GCF_019279795.1. Taxonomy (NCBI): domain Eukaryota; kingdom Metazoa; phylum Chordata; order Ceratodontiformes; family Protopteridae; genus Protopterus; species Protopterus annectens. Next base: position 530,125,815 of record NC_056742.1, on the reverse strand, counting down.
TCTTTATAACTACATACTGTATATCATGTAAATACCTAAACATCTGACATGGCTTTTAGGCCCTTTTCACAATGAATTAACCCTCAAACTTTGACTGTAACAAGTTTTGCATTTTTGCATCATTTTTATAAAGTAGCTTGTCAGATCCTTTTTACAATTGTATTCACTGTACTACTGCGGTGGTGGTGCTGCGATAGCGTTGTTGCCTCACAGTTAGATGTTGCCCATTCGATTCTCAGTTAGAGCGTCTTCTGTGTGGCGACATGCGTGAATGGGCGTTCCTTCGTTGAAGGTTGTGCATTAGGCCCGGCAAGCCAGCACATAAAAAAAAAATCTACTGCCTATCATTAGCGGACCGGAGTTCCGCTATGGCGACCCTTAACCAGGAAAAGCCGAAAGACACAAACAAGTTCACTGTACTACTTTTTAATGATCTGTGAACTTTTTTTTAATTTTATTTTCTTATTGTGGAGTTTTTTCTTGGGCCTCTATTGAAAATATGTAGTCAGACTTGCCATGTAAACATAAGTAATATATAGATAAAATAAACAAAATAAGAAGCAAACCTTCCTTATTGCACAATAGAGTATATTTCTTAATTTCCTTGACTGCTTTGCTGCAAGTCAATAGTGGCCTTTCATTTATATATATATATATATATATATATATATATATATATATATATATATATGGATTAACTTTATATCATCGAAATACTGAAATATCAAAATTCAGTATTTCGAAGCTATAAAGTAAAATTTTTGAAACAGCGAAAACTCAGAAGCGCAAAATTCAAAATCTCACGCACCAGAGATTTTGAATTTCATGCTACTACTGCGCACACACACACACACACACACACACACACATAAACACAAGCTCTCTACTACATAAAAACCACACACACCCTACTTAAATATTCTAACTCCAAGGTGACACTAAACACAAACACACACACAACACCACCACACAAGCTATACTCTGCTCACACACACACATCACAGCAACAAAACACACTAACACACACCACAGCCCCTACCCAAAACCCTTAACACACACACACACACACACACACACACACACACACACACACACACACACACACACACACACACACACACACACACACACACACACTTACCTGAATCCGTAACCATAGCGGAACCTCAGAAGTGCAAAATTCAAAGCCTCTGGTATTCGAGGTTTTTGAATTTCGTGCTTCTGAGCTTTCGCTCTTTTCAGGATTCCACTTTATAGGTTCATAGGTTCATAGGTTCATACTAGGCTATCTGCCCGAGGGCATTTACAAGCCTAGCCCATAGTTTTGTGGCTTACGCCACCCCTTTAGTATGGGGAACTATACCCATTATTTTGCTGTGCCTCTGTTGAGCAGTGACACTGAGGTAATCCCTGGGGTATATCTGCGATCTCCCATCCATTGGTCAAGATTTCTCTTGAACAAGGCCAGCGAGGTGCTCTGCCTCACATATACCGGGATTTTATTCCACAGCATAGGGAGTCTTTGGGTGATGAATCTATCCCTCCAGCACGTCCTATTAATAGCCGTGTCGAGGTTTAAGTCTCCGCCCTTGTGACTCTGACGGATCTAGATTTTTGAGGTGAAGCATATTCATCAAATCTGGGTTTGACATGGCCTTGTATGTTAGGCAAAGGTCACCTCTGAGCAGCGTGGCGACTGAATAGAGCTGGAGTTCTTTCAGTCGGGCAGCATAGGACAGATGTTTGAGACCCTTTATCCTTTTGGTGAGGAACTTTTGTGGCCTCTCCAGCTGCTGCAAGTGTCGGGTCAGATACATTCCGAATGGGGCATTGTACTCAATCATTGGTCTGATGAGTGATGAGTATAGGGAGACTATGACCTCCCTTGATCTAGATGAGAATCCCTTCATGATAAGGTGGGCAATGTAGAAGGTCTTCCTAACTACTTTAGCTACATGGGTGTCGAATGACAGACTACTATCAACCTGGGTCCCCAGGTCCCTGATAACTTCTTCTGTGCTCAGTGGATTGCCACCTATTTGGTAGCTAGGGGTAACCTTGTTTTTTCCGAAGGGTATGACTATGCTATCTATGGGCTCAAAATACTCAATTTCGACATTTCAGTAATTCGAGCTTCTAAAGGGAATCTATATATATATATATATATATATATATATATATATATATATATATATATATATATATAATGTATTTATTTATTTCTATTTGTTGATCGGGATAATCTTATTGAACCAAAGGCCATTTTCATTAGAGTCCCAGGGAGAAAATTACAGATTTAATGAAATATGAGAGACCAGTAAAACAAATATTTAATGTAAAACAGGGACAATATAGTAAATAGACATTGTTTACAATGGAACAAGGCAGTAATACTTATAGTAGCATATATATAGTGTCAGTAGCATATAGGCATTACGTAAAGTATGAATAATGGTTGTCAGACAGAGTGATCGTTGTTAACTATGTACCTGCCTACCACATGTGCAACAACTGTTATGTATTACAGGGATGTTAATAAAGTAAAAGAGCTCTAGCTATTGCTTACTCAAACAGAGTTTATGGTCAGCTGGATAGAAAGGAATGAGAGAAAATATAGGGCAGGAGAAATATAGTAGAATTGGAGCCAGCATAAGCATGTACATTGTCACTTGGAGGAAAGATACTTTTTTATGTGATGTTTTTCAACATAGGAAACTCCCAGTCATGTATCTCAGCAGCATCCTTGTTAAGTTTAATTCTGGTGACTGCCATAAAAAAGCAATTACTAGAAAATAGAAGCAGTGAATATTGTAAAAGAGATAAAAGAACTGGAAGAGATGTCCCCAGCTCAGAGGAATTGACTGAATGCCCAAATAATTTGCTAGAACATTAAACATTATAAGAAGCAGCGTAAAAACGAGGCAACATCAGAAACTCTCTGCACATCAGAGGCAGTTGACAGTTATGCTCCCATTTATTATGAGAGTTGTCCATTTTTGCACTGGCTTGGGCAGTCCATTCAACTTGCTACATTTAGTAACTTGTTTTTGTTTTGTCTGGCTTCTCTTATCTTCACATCAGCTACACGATAAATTGCTGGAAACACCTTTCTGAATTAAAGTTTATTTGGCCAACAATATGAGTTGAACTCTTTTGTAGAATGACAGTTTCCAGAGACATGAGGGCAAACAGAAAAAAAAAAAAATCTCTCACAAAGTCCTAGTTTACCTTCACTTACAGAAATCTTTTGAACTGCAGATCTGTAGATATAGCTTTAGTTCTGTGAGCTCTGGAAATCTAACAGCATCCTCTAAGGAGATCTAACTCTATCCTGTACTATATAAAAGCAAGTCTTTTCACTCTGTCAAATGTATTTCCCTCCCTTCTTCACTCTCCCTCCCCGACTTCATTCCCTCCCTACTTTCTTTTCTTAGAAACACTTTACTGCACCAATTGTGGGAGTACACATTTGTCAAAGGCTCATGTTCCAAACCAAGACAGATACGCAGTTTTCCTTATGAGAGAGAGAGAGAAACTTTGAAAGATCAAACACTGATCCCATGTATTTAGTACAACCTTTTTTTCTGACTGCGCAGGTCTAAAGCATGTTAAGCATTGCAATATACAAAATAAAACATGTTCAGGCAGTAAGACACAGTTTGTATATTATAAGCATTTTCTAGATTTCTCTATAGATGTTAATTTAATGCATTCATAAAATAAGACAATTTTGCTAATAGCATACCTAAATTTTGAAATAAGCTACCTTTACATCTTTAGCTAAGCCATTTTGAAAATTCTTTTAAATATAAATTAGACAAATGCCATGAGTTTAATATCTGAGCTCCAAGACAATCTTTGCTTCAAGCTTAGTAATTAACATAAGAATTTATATGGTACATATATCTACAGATATGTGGATACTGAGAAAAAAAATACGTTCTGTCTGTTGATGTTAATTTTATTCTTGAACAAGTCTTACACTGTATATCTTTGCAATCTGTTACTTTAGTGCTTGTACATTAATGTCCATAAATGTTTAAGAGAAAATCCTCATAATAAGCTAAAATCAAATAGCTTTGCTTTTTATTTTTGTTATTCACTTAAACAGCTTTGATGTCTTGTAATGTAACACTGTTATATATGAACAATGCAAAGAAATGCTTCACACACCCACAGCAGAGTACATCTGTTGTGAGAAATCATTAACAGTCACTTTTCTAATGATCACAATAGCAGTCTGGTGTGGTTAGGAGGCCCACCCTTAAACAATACAGTGCTGACTCACCTCTAGGAGGCTCTATTAATTTAAGAACAAAAACAGCTGGTTCAAATCACAGCCAAAGGCAGGGCAACAACATTAAAAGTGTTTTATAATGCTAGTTCTGTTATAACCTATGTATACTTTAGCCAAAAGTTAAAAGTGCCAAAAGAAGAGCATGTCGCAGGGTTACTCACCTATATTAGTACTCAGAGAAACTAATCATAACACAGAAGCATTTTTCCTCATAACGTTGTGACAGCTTCACGATTTTTTTTCTGCAGCATTCTAACATTTCTCTGGATTTTTAGGTGGCACAAACACTTGGGTCTCAGTTGTTTACTCTTGAACTCCAGCTCTGTTCTTCAGCTTTTGGGCTGCATTCTAAGTTTTTTGCTCATGTTACGGAATAGTATGATCTCTTCAGTGACTAACACTTCACATTAGGCAATCATAGCTGATCTTTATTTCTTCTGATTGTTTTCTCTGAAATTTTGTTGATGATTAGAATAGCTAAGGTTTTCCTCTTACAGCAATATGTTGTGTCTCTGAGAGTCTGTTGATATTTTATTCAGTTATTATATTACTTACTGCTGCAAAACCACACAAAGGAGTGACTGGGAATATGTTTCTCTTGCTTAGTGTGTTAAGTACTTTCAACTCCTACAACTCATGAAGTCTTCATCAGAATTATTAAAATCAACTCCATTAACCTTTAAATACAAATCAGTAAAAGTCATGTGACAAATACAATGAAAATACTGCATTATTGGATATTAAAATGTTATTATTGTATAAAAAATTGTTATAAAACGTGGTTCTGCTTTGTAATAGTCACATCATAGTGTTTATGTTTGTGAGCCCCTAACATAACAATACTGATAGTGTCAGTGAAACCAAGAGCTCGCATTCCACCTCTTTTTTTTTTATCTGACAGAGTCTCAGAATCATCCCTTTATTCGTCGAGGGTAATGCGATCCAACCTCACCCCCAGAAAAAAAATGAACCTTTTAAAATTATACTTTCAGCTATGTGATATCTTCAACCTCTTGTATCAGAGGCAACATGGGATATATGTAAACTACCCTTTAAGGATATCAGGTGTTTCAGCTAAATGGCAATTCTGAATGTCCATGACTTTTTCTTTTACTTTTAAGTCTATTTATGGACAATTTCAGGCCAGTAAAGCCAAACCCTCTAGCTGTGGATATGCATGTTTTTGCATTCTTATGGCATCATCAGCACAGCATAAGAGGTCACACAGGAAAACCAGTCTAGTTTTGCTAGATTTTTCTTTTTGCATTTTTTAACCAATTGGTTTTCCCGTATGACCTTTTTACTCATTGTTTTAGTTTGTTAGTTAGGATATTTTGTAGACACCCTAATGCTTATGGATGCATTTGGGTATGGCAACCCTGTGTTTCCAAAAGTCAAACATTCCTCCTTTGCACCATGATCAAAATGGTTCTATTTTCATGAGTTAAAAAATAAAAGAAACATCTAAAATATATATTTACAAGCACTACAAAAACTGTACTTGTATGACCCTTTTGGCTTATCACTAAACACATGTGATACAAGAATAGAATCAGTTTGCAGTATTTGTTTTAAAGAGCCACTGGGTTTTCAAAATTGTACATTTTTCTAGCAACCATCCTTATTATATCAAGAAGAACATACTCCCAGGACAAATGATTATATTGTCAAGATGAACTACTGATAAGACTTTATTTTACAAAGGGATATATTCCATTATTAATATGTATATTGAAAGAGGTTATAAAAAAAGTTTTTTTAGAAAGCACAGCAAAAGAAGTCATCAGAAAAGAGTTGATAGGCTCATAGGATCACAGGAAGTTACTAGGCTATTAGCCCTGAGGCTATCAACCCTTTTCTGATGAAAGAAACATCTAAAATATATATTTACAAGCACTACAAAAACTGCACTTGTATGACCCTTTTGGCTTATCACTAAAGACGTGATACAAGAATATAATCAGTTTGCAGTATTTGTTTTAAAGAACCACTGTGATAATTTGTGGGTACATCACTCTCCCCAAAGGGGATGATGATGCATTTTTTTTATTCAGCTTGAGGCCATGTTTCTAGCACCAGTCATTTGTTTGGGTGAGACCCTCTTGGAGGATGTTGACGTCACCAGGGGAATTGATGACAGTGCCCAGCTTGCAGTCATCTGCAAACTTAGTCAGCCATAGGCCACTGATTTTGGCCTGCACCTCAGAAAAGTATATCCCAAATAACAGAGGTCCCAAGACCGAAGCCTGGGGTACGCCACTCGATAAGGGTCTACTGCTTGAGGTGGTTTCCCCTATTTTGATTAAGTGAGTTCTGTCAGTGAGCCAGTTAGCTACCCATCTGGTAACATGCCGATTGATGCCTAGTTGAGAAATTTTATCTATTATGCCTGAGTGGGGAATAGTGTCGAAGGCTTTGGCCAGGTCAAGGTAGGTGGTGAGCACTGTCTTCCCCTTGTCCATGGCTTTGGTGACTGTCTCAAAAAAGTCAACCAAATTTAACAGACACACATGGGGTAATTGGCTAGGCTTAAAATGGCCCACAAGGGCAGTTAGCCTAGTACCGAATCATGAACCATGATAATCCATTCCATGGCCTTGCATATCAGGCTAGTTAGGCTGATGGGTCTATAATTTCCCGGATCAGTGGAGGCTCCACCTTTGTGTAAAGTGATGAAAGTGGCTGTCCTCCACTCAGCTGGGACAAAGCTCACTCAGGCTTTGGTTAAATAGGGCATCTAATGGTGCTGCAAGTTCCTGCCTGAGTTCATGTAGGATACAGCCTGGGATGTTATCAGGTCCCATGGAGGCTATATTTTTTGCCTTTGAGAGAGCAGTGATGATCTGATCCCTAGATTTTATTAAATAGTTTATTTATTTATTTATTCAACATTTGTTTACTGGGAAAGTCCAACTTGGAATGAAGCCCAATTTTCAGTGGAGACCTGGGGAGAACTGCTCCAGATGCATGTCTTTGTAGTGTGGGAAGCAAAAGGAGTACCTAGAGAAAACCCACAAATAACGCAGGGAGGGCATGCAGACTCTGCACAGAAGGCACTCCACAAGTAACGCAGGGAGGGCATGCAGAGAAGTGAACCAGACAATCGCTTGCTGTGAGGTGACAATGCTACCGCTACACCACTGTGCCATAGATATAAGGGGAACGGGGCAGGTGCTGTGAATGTCCTGATTTACTGATGGGGAGACAGAGGGATGAAATTTTCACTGAATCTGTCAGCCAGCAAGTTTGCTATATCTACGGCATTTGTATATGTGGTGGCCTTGACCACCAGTTCTGAACAGATCTGGGTGCTACCTGTGAGATTATGTACATATGTGAAGAAGGCCTTATGATTGCCTCTAGTAGATGTGGCCAATTTGGACTCAAAGTTTGCTTTGGAGGATTTCACTAGTGATCTTATTTGCTTCTTTAGGCTAAGGAGAGATTGCTTCCAATTGGGCACCTGCTCCTTCTTGGTCCTAGACAGCAATTTTTTCTTTTGTTATAGAGTTTATTTATTGCAGATGTCCACCAGAAAGGTTTACTCTTCCTTGCAGAGGATGATTTAGTCCTGTCAGGTACTCCTGATTCCATGAACCTATATAAATGTTCATAAAGTAATCTAGTATAGTTTTGGATACTGGTGCAAATTCCTAGATAGGGGGAGGGGGCTGAGAAGCTGTTTATAACATCCCTCAGGAGGTTGTAATTGACTTTGGAGAACTTTTTTGTTTGACCCTAGCTAGATGGTGGTGGGGGGAGATAGCGACTTTGAATGTGACTGCTTTATGGTCGGATCTTACAAGGGAGGATGATACTGCAGGGCAGGAGTGGCCTTAGGTCAACTGGTGCCCTAGGCAAAAATGCTCCACGACACCCCCTGCCACACCATCTGGTGCCCCCATCCTGGTCTACCTACACCAAATAAATACTGGAAAAGTGCCCCTGCTACAGTGGCGCCCTAGGCGGATGCCTAGTTGGCCTATGCCTAAGACTGACTATGCTGCAGGGATGCTGCAGTGATTACTCATGTTGGTTAATACCAAGTCCAAGATATTATCACCTCTTGTGGGGGTATCTAGCTGTTGCAAAGCATTTGCATTGACAAAATCGGGGAATCTCTGGGCATTTGTGTTCTGGCATGAGTAGTTCTTCCAGTCTATGTTTGGGTAGTTAAAGTCACCCAGGATCAGGGTAAAAGGTTGAATCTTGATAGATTCAAAGCATTCTAGATAGTCAGTTTGGGCATTTTGAGTCAGATTTGTTTGCTAGATTTTCTTTGATTTTAGGTAATGGAGTTAAGGCAGTATACCAACACAGGGAAACTGAGTTTACAAACAGGTTTGGATTAGCTATGGCTGTTGATAATGGGAGTATTAGGAAAATAATAAAAAATAACTGGAAAATATTAAACATTAACAAGGATGTGCTTATACTGTTAAGGTCTAAGACCAGTTTATGTAAGGAAAACATGTTTTTAAAGCAAATAAGGCAAACTAATTCTTCTCTTGCATCGTATGTGTTTAATAAAGAAAACCGAAAAACAAACTTCTAAAAAAAACAAACCTTGTGTAAACCAGGAACACAAATTTATTGTAAGTGCTTTCAGATGCAAACATATGCAACCTTCTTCAGACAACATAAATAATGAATAAAGAGATTTAAATAAGCCCTTAGAATGACATCATAAATTCAAAAATTTTGATGTAACATTTAAATATGTAAATATGTAAATATGTAAATGTGCTATTTTCCCTGTTGTGTCTCAATGAGTTAATGTATTTAAGGTTGTGTTTACATGTGTATATACATTCTTCGATATATATCTATCTATATATATATATATCTATATATATATATATATATATATATATATATATATGTTGAAGCTATTTGTACGTTTATTTATATATATGGTTTATTTTTATACACTCATACAATTTAAACTGATTATTATTTTTAAAAGTGTTTTTATGCATTTAGGTTGTTATTGCTTTAAACACTAATTGATGAATGTATGATGTCATTCTAAGGACTTATTTAAATCTCTTTATTCATTATTTATGTTTACTGAAGAAGGTTACATATGTTTACATTGCATGTGTTTAGTGATAAGCCAATAGGCACACACAAGTGCAATTTTTGCAGTGCTCATAAATATATTTTAGAAGGTTATTTTATTTTTTAACTAATGAAAATAGAACCATGTTGATCACTGTGCAATACAATTGTAGTTCCACTGGAATTGTGTATTTAAGTACAAGCTGTAAATGCAAAGCTTCTTTTGTGGGTATGACCACAGGCATGTTTTATAAAAGTCAAAGTGAAAGTAAGCTTTATTGTCGATCAGATATACACCGCAGTGCAAGCTGAATGAAATTCCACTGCTTTGGTACCCATGCAAGACATAACAATGAACACATAGTTTGAATGACAGTAAGACTAATGCACATACAGTAATAATTAAAATATTAACGCAATAAATTACCACAATTGGACAGGAAGACATTAGATAATATTATCCTAGTTGGTAAGAACACGTTTATGCTATTAAAAAATAAATGATAAAAAATGAGCTCTTCGGGCATACTAAAAATGTACTGGTTATAATAAATGTAATCGTTCTGTTTTAGATCATTTATCCTTGCATTTAAGGGGTGGAGATTATAAAAAGAGACTTGAGATGAAAGCAGCTATTTGGCAGATCAGTCTTCAAGATGATAAGTTTCCTGGTTTGAATGACAGAATCAATTTAAAGGGGTGGATTCAATAAAGCCTACATGGTAGCACACCTTTTGTATTCAGTAAGCAGCTCTACATCATATGTAGAGCCACACAAACATAGTAAACATCTTGGCATGCTAATTACAACATAACCAGCTGACTTGTATGCTAATTAACCGATCCAAGATGGAGGAGCTATTCAACAAGCTATAAAACAATTGTGCAGACTCAGTGTAGGTTTTCCTTGTGAATTCCAAAACCTGTTGGAATACAGCCACAGAAACTGCTGTACAAAGAAACAGTGCTAGCACCTGCTGTTGCTCTTAGACATGTGTATGTGCAACATGCCCAAGTATATGCTGCTGCTAATAGACCTCAGCCAAGAAGGGGAAGGGTGTTTAGACCCCCATTTAACATTCCATGGTCTACATGATGTGGAAATTGTAGAGGGTTACAGTCTGGATAGAGACACAATACAGGAAGTGCAACCTCTGTTATCCTCAACTGAGACCAAGGGCAAAATGAGCGGAACTAATATCTGTGGAGACAAAGGTATGTGTAGCACTTAGAATATTGCTACAGGATCAGAGGCCAACAGGTGATATGCTGGGGGTGTCAGAGGCATCAGCATCCGAGATCCTAAATCAATTTCTGAATGTTTTGCTACAAGATGCCAGTGATTACATACAGTTTCTCCATACACCTGAGGACAGGGCTACAACTATGCAGGATTTCTACCCTGTAGCACACTTCCCTGAAGTCCTAGGTGCCATAGTCTACACGCACATTGAAATCAAAGTACCATCCAGGGAACAGGGAAGGGTGTAAATGAACAGAAAGGGCTTCCACATTAATGGCCAGGTCATATGTAACTCTAAGGGAATCATCCTGAACATGTGTGCTGGCAACCCAGGCAGTTACCACGACTCACATATCTGGCACAACTCTCAACTCTGCCAGGGGTTTTCCAGGGGGAATATCCCACAGGAGTCATTTACTGGGGGATATAGGTTATGCACTGGAGCTGTGACTGATGATGCCCATCAGAAATGCACACCCACCCACTGAAGAATGCTATAATGAGGCACATGCTCAAACAAGTAATATCTCAGAATGTGTGTGTTTAGGCTGCTGAAGTCATGGTTCTGATGCCTAGATACATCAGGGGGAGCCATGCAGTACAATTGTGATAAAATTTCTCTGTCTGTGCCAGCCTTCACAATATTATTCTGAGAAAATATATGCAGCAGGAACACCAAGGGGAAGGAGCACACATCCCACACTCACTGGCAAGGTCATCTCGGCCACATGCAGGTGAGGAGTCAGCGGAGGAACCACCAGCCACTGTGGGTGCAGATAAATGTAGGTGTGCATAATATGCCCTTGCCTGGCCAACAGGTAATGCATAGCACATATGCTCACCACCTAAGGGGTAAAACCTTCATCCTATGCAGATACATGCAGTAACATTGATGCCAGGCAATGCTCACAACCTTTAATTACCCATGTAATGGCTGTGTACTGCTAGCATCAGACAGACTCAGCCCTGAACTGAAACTCTTGCTACTGCTGGATTTCCAAGGTAAGTGGTGAACCAGGAATAGGAAAATGGCTAAAAACACAGAAGAATGGTAAATCCTCGAATACTGTTACTTGCTAATGTAACTACGTAGAAGGTGGGTGACTTTTACAGCAATGACATCAATATGTGACAGCACTGACTTATGTCAATAGATGTGTCCTTTATCAAGTAATAGGCCTCATGCATCAAAGATACATAGATTACAAAAGCCTGTAGGAAGGCAGCACAATTTTCAAAAGAGGGCATCAGAAAAACATATAACAGTATGACTATAGAATTTCAAGAGCAAATCTGTCAAAACACAATTTCTCTTGTGGCAACACACAAATGGTACTTGGCTCCCCCATCCCTTAAACAACAGGCAAATGGAAGTCTGTAGAAAACAAGGAATAACACATAATTACAATGTTATAAATGCTTTCAACACAATTCTCACAAAATGTGTACACATGTACAACAGGCAATTCAGTTGTATATGACTGGCACTCATCTTTCAGTGTGTTCAGCACTCCCCTGGAGGTTTATATGGGCCATCATAGAAGCATAACAACCCTGTGTCATTGACAATATAGCAAATAACATTTCCCTGAAATAACACAGAAGAGTGTAAGATAACCAGTTTTAACAGTAACACTTACAGATTCATAGGTTAATAGATGTTTACTAGGCTAACAACCACAAGGGCCTTTTTAAGCCTAGCCATGCATCCCAAACATCTGACAAGTTCTGGTACCCTTGATAATTGTAATCAGGGGTTTGGAAGATGAAACAGTTACAACCAGGGGTCTGGGAGATGAACCATTTACAGGTTGCTTGCATTCATTACAGTCATAGATGCCAAGCAAAGGATGAATTTCCTGTTCCCCATCCAATTGTCCAAGTTATACTTAAGTTGAGTTAGGGAATAACTCTGTTTCACATGGATGGGGAACTTGATACAGAGACAGGGTAGTCTCTGGGATACATACCTGTCTCTCCAGCAGGTCCTATTTATATCATAGGCAAAGTTTAAGTCTTTGAAGCGGGTAATTCTGGTACAACATGTTTTGTGGATATGCAGGAGGTCCATCAGAATGGGGTTTGACAATGCTCTGTATGTCAGGCATAGATCTCTGCTCAACAGCTTGTAGGAGACAGAATACAGGGATAGGGCCCTAAGGCAGTCTGCATAGGACATTTTACTTATACCCTGTATTCTTTTAGTGAGGAACCTCTGTGAGCATTCCAGTTGTTGGATATGCCTGGTAAGGTACATACCAAAAGGAGCATTGTACTCAATGATAGGTCTGATGAATGATGAATACAGTGGAACAATGACTTCCTTGGACCTAGATGCCATACCTTTGTTTATAAGTTGTGCAACATAGAATGATTTCCCCAATACTGTAGACATATGATGATCAAAGGCTAAATTACTGTCTATGTGTGTCCCTAAGTCCCTGTCTACTGGGTCAACACTAAGGGGTTTGTTGTTGATATGATAGTTACCAGGGATGGATTACTTCCCAAAGGATACTATTATGTATTTCTTGGCCTTTAGTTTTAGTCCATGGCTCTGACACCAGTTGCTTGTCTGTGTCAACCCTACCTGGTGAACATTTGTGTTGGTGTAGAATTCAATGACAGCTCTTAATTTGCAATCATCTGCAAATTTAGTCAGCCACAGACCACTGACATTGGCCTTGACTTCTGAGAGGTAAATGCCATAAAGGAGTGGTCCAAGGACCAATTTCTGAGGGACTCAATTGTGAATGGCCTCTTTGTAGAGGTGAACTCCCCAATTCTAACTTCCTGGTTCCTGTCTGTGGGCCATTTGGGTATTCACTGAGTAACATATGGGTTTGTACCAAACTTCATGAGTTTGTCAACAATGCCCAAGTGGGGTATTGTATCAAATGACTTGGCCAGGTCAAGGTAGGCAGTGTCAACCGTTTTGCCCTAATCCATTGCCTTGGTGACTTTCTCAAAAAAGTCTACCAGGTTGAGTAGGCATGATCTGTCCTTGATGAAACCAAACTGTGTTGGGTCCAGTGACTGGAAGTTTACTATCATTATTTTTTTTAATGTTTTTATTACATTTTTGTAAAATATAATCACTACAAAATTTATATTCAGCAACGTACATACATATTAAAAGGTAAGAAATAAAAAAACAACTTAATGTTATAAATACAGAAACAAAGAAAATAACTATTTACAATAGTCTCCATCAACCATCTAGTCATTCCTGTTGTTGCATGTCTGTTGAATTCCAAAATGTTTTTTTTTTATTTTTGTTTGTCAAGCAGTTCTTTAAATTTTGTCCATACAGTGAGGTAATAAATAATTCTGTTCATTCTTGATCTGATTGTAATACTTTCTGGATGAGTTACTTTGGTTGCTAAACTTATAAATTCTTTAAATGTGGGAGTAAATTAATTTTTCCAGTTTTGTGAGATCACGTTTCTGGAGATGGTCAATACAGTCCACAATATGTTATATTTCATTATTGTAACACAAGTGGAAATAGGTGTATTAAAAAGAATTAATGATTTAGTTAAAATAAATTTATCTTCAAAAAAAAAATGCCTGTAAAAAAGAATTAATATTGTCCCAGTCCCCTTCAATAACACATCACACCAACTGATGTTTGTCTTCCTTTATTAAACTTCCATAACATAACTTTGCTAACCAATATTTATTAATTACAACTGAACATAGTATAGCTAATTTTAATCACAGTATAAACATCCATGCAATGTTAAGCAGGACAGCGTGACCTCACTCATCCTGACCCAGTACGCAGCGTCCATACCTCCACTCACTTACTTTACATATGAAACAGCGTCCCACCACTCCACTTCATATACCACTTATTGAATTACACCTCCAACTAAATAAGCGGTTTCCTTACCTCCACTTGCTTATTTTATCAAGCAGCCTCCAACTGCTCACTTTCCTTTCCCAACTCATTGAAATGAACATCCAACACCAGAGGCAGAACAGAAGAGGGCAAACCTGTACCTCTTCTCCACACTACCTGGACTAATAAAATAACCACAATCCCCACCAATTCACCAAAAATGGGGGTGGGAAGCAAGTTCACACCAAAATGTGATTTCTTACCTAGTTACACTTGCCTAAACCCCTTAAGCCCCACCCCACAATTACCTCATTTCCTCCCAATCATCCCTCTTTCTCATTTAAACTTTTCATCCCTCCACCCTCTTAACTCACACTAATATATTTCTCTAACCCCCTTCTGAAGATGTCCCCAGACAAGTTGGTTTGTTACCAAACCTCATTTATTCCAAAAAGGAATCAAGACAGTACAATCAAAGAGCATGTGTTGCCAATCTGCTTTAAGTTCTTTCCTGCATTTCCAACAAAGTTGCTTTTTCTTGTACATCAATTCAGTTTTATGGGGGGTGAAGAAGGACCTATGTAAAACTTCCATGTAAACAAATGCCATCTAAGAGATGAAGTAGTATGTTTAGATGATGATAGAAATAATTGTTTTCCTTTTTCACTTGGTGGTCTGTTATTGATTTTGGTAAAATAGCTCCAATATGTATCATTACATGTTTTAGTTTTCCTCTTTACCACTTTATACAATTTGGACAAGAAATCATGTCCTAATGAATTTTGTTGCAATAAAAATATAATACATTCAATCAGTTTTGGGACATGATCCCTTAACATTGGTTGTATTGACTTAATTTCCCCTTTTATATATAGTCTAGAAGATTGTGTATATCTAACCACATATCTTTATCCAAATTCTATTTATTCCTAATGTAATCTACTTAGTGCAGCTTTTCATCTTTCATTAACTGAAATCAGTTCAATGGTTTCTTCTCTTTAAAGGCAACCATTCTTTCTAAATTTGAAGTAGGAATATTACTTTGGGTATATGGTATAGGAAACATAAGGAAAATCCATACTTTATAGCCAGATTTCTATAAACAAAATTTCTAAAAGTATTTAATATAGTCAAAATGAAGTAAGAATCACTTGTTTGTTTACTTTCCTCTATAATGTATCCTTTAATAACCTAAATAAACTATTGTTTAATATAAGACAATTATTGGTATAGCTATTACAGCTAGAATGCATAAAAAGAAAATTCTTTCCATTTGGCTGTATAAGTGTTGTTGATCCGAAGACATGTTGTTTTTATAAGTGATGGTAATGAATATAATTGTATGTCTGGAAGTCCTGTTCCCACTACTTCCCAGTCTCTTGTACGATGTTTTACCACAATTATTGGTTTGTCAGGGAACCAAATAAATTTAAAAATTAAAGTGTTAAATTGTTTAATACAGGTTTTCATGAGAGGTAATGTTAATGGCTGAATAACATATAGGATTTTTGGTAATATATTCTTTTGATGATAGAGAGTCTTTCTTCCATTCTAAACACAATTTTATTCCATTTGTCTATTAGATACTTTATCTTATTTATACAATTAGTATAATTATAATTTTCTATAGCTTTAATATTATCCATTACTGTTATTCCCAAGTAATTAATTTTGTTTTCTTTAACAATATATTTAAGCAACTTATTTGGATTTTATTCTTCTTTATGTTTATCAGTAAAGTTTTTGTTTTGTTATCATTAAATGTTAAACGAGATTTTTTTTTTAAATAGATACAGTGCTAAAAAAGTTGCAGCTATAGATTTATTATTATCAGTCTATGTCAATAAGATGTCATCTGCAGACAACTGAATTTTAGAACTTGCAATCTCCTTTATTTTAATACCTTTTATATCTGTACTTGGTCTAATAAAGTTAACAAAAGGTAACATAACTTGGGTAAAAAGCAAAAGTGAAAGAGGATATCCTCATTTAGTTACTTTTAATATTTGTATAGAATCAGATGTGAAAGTACCTATTTTGACATTTGCAAAACAATCTGTATATAGAAGATTAATAAAGTTAGAACTAACAAAAGAAATTTCCAGTTGACCGAGTCAAAAACATTATTTATATCAAGACTCATTCATGTTAAGTTCTATTTGAGTTATTTGCATAGTTGATTATTGTAATTATTCTTTTAATATTATCATAGGTGTTTCTATTTAAAATAAGCCCAGTTTGATCTTCATCAATCACATAAGGTAGAATGTGTTTTAATCTATTAGCATGAATTGCCATGAATAGTTTATAATCTACATTTAGAAGTGAAATGGCTATGTATGAAGAGCATTGAGTAGAATCCTTGTCGGTTTTTAAAATTGGAGAGATAAGGGTATATTTCCAAGAAGGAGGAACTTTAGTTAAGTCCATAACTATAGAAAAAACTTATATAATATGTGTATGGTTTCTTTAGGTAACAGTTTGTATAGTTCAGGTATAATTCCTTCATTACCTGGTGCTTTATTAGAATTCAATTTAGAAATTTGAGTTTGAAGCATAAACATATAAATCAGTTTGTCAATTAATTTAATTTGGTCACTTGATAGTCTATTTTTTGTATTTTTTCTAATAAAGTTTTGATTGTTTCCTCTGAATCTATTAGTATATTATTTTGATTAATTTCATTTTAATAATCTCTGAATTCCTTTAGAATATTTTCTGTTACTTTTTTTCTATGAGAATAGATTTATTTATGTGACTGGATTTACTGAGTAATTTTGTTTTGGTGGCTAGATTGTGCATAGACTTTGGATTGATAGCAAAGTTAATTATCTTAAATTTCTCAAGACTAATTGTGGTTTTATGATTTAAAATTCCCAAGCATTTGTCATTTAGCTTATTGAGCTCTTCTGTGTTGTTATTTTTATTCTTCTGGTTTTCTAACTTCAGCTTATCAGGTTTTTCCTGTATTTCATATAATTCTTTGTCCCATTCCTTTTTTATTTGACAGCCAATTAGTGAATTTTCCCAACAGATATGCTTTTAGAGCATCCCATACATGAAGTATCCACTGTTGTGCTAATTTCTATAAAAGAGGAAATTTCTTTAAGAAAATAGTCTTTAAATTCCTGTAAACCTATTATATATGCTGGTATTCTTCTTACTTTAACATTATTATTAGAGTTCAAAATAAAATAAAAAAAAAACACTGTGTAGAAAAAAGGAAAGAACATGTAATAAAACCTTGGTGCAAATTTAATGTTGATTAAGCACTTTCAACCCTAAGCAGGTCTTCTTCAAAATAAAAACAATAATGTAACAACCTGTTTAAATCCCATAAACACAATAACCCATAAAACACTGCATCAGTTGACTCAATTAGTCTTTTAAGGAGAACAAGTCTTGAAAAGAGAACAAATCCTCAATGCTAACATACAAAAATACATGACAATATAATAAATGCATTGAATATAACTTGAAAACTTCCCAAAAATGCAAGTAATAACATTATTTTACTTGGATTTGTCATAATAGAATCCTCTTTGTGTATTTTATCACTGTGGTAGAGGCATTAGAGTTTGTCATTTTTTATTTAGTTACTCTTGTTACTTTTCCCAAAAGCATCAAGAAAAACAAGATAGTACTAAGAATATATGCTATGTTCAAGGCTGTAATAGCAAATATATAAGATAAGCAAATGTAAGTTTAACTATGTGTCATGTAGCAGTCTTTTCTGTTTCATATATAAAACATGGGGTAACTTCTAAGCATGTACTTTCATATAGAAATCTACAACTTATATATTGATAGAAATACTGAATGCTTTTGTTAAAAATGTATAACTTTTTGCTCCAACTCATAAAAAGATATTGTCAGTTAACTGCAAAATAAAATAAGTGTAATACAGGAAAAAGAAGTTAAATTACCTTTCATATGCAGTCTACTTGCTTGTAATCAAGTTTCTATTTATGTTGTAAACAAGTATGTTATTCTTTCTTGACTTATTGTTAAAGGTCTATATACAACTAAAATTGTGCTTGTTTACAAAAAGGAAAATACAAATATGCATTGACATCATATTACTTTCTTTATAAATAAGGATTGAAGAAAGGGAAAAGGAAAAAGGAAATGTTCCTCATCGTTAACTTAGTTTTTTTCTTTTTCTCACGTCTTGCTTCTATTTGAATCTATATGCACCTTCAAGAATATATTAGCCCGATCCATTTGCTCTGTTTGTTCAAGAATTTTATTTGTTTGTAGAAATGACAAAGCAGAGTCATGATCTTCAAAGAGTTTAACCCCATTTGTAAGGAAAATCTTTAATCTGGCCAGAAAGAATAAATGTATATTTATTTGCTTTTTTAAGTTCTCTAATAAGTGGAAGGAATTGTTTTCTTTTTGTCCTCACTGTTGTTGAGTGGTCATTGTCAAAACACACAATATTTCCATCATATTCAAGTGGTGACTTAGCCCATTCAGTTTTAAGTACCAATGCTTTGTCTTAAAATGAAATAAATATAGATCTTGGAGAAAAAACAGGTTTGCAGCAAGTTTACCTAGGGACCGGTGTGCTCTCTATCCCAAAGATAGAGCTTCAGGGAGATTTAAAGTCTTAGAAGCCAAGCAGTTAAAAAGAAATCATATTGTTACCAGAGCTTCAGGGAGATTTAAAGTCTTAGAAGCCAGGCAGTTAAAAAATAAATCATATTGTTACCATCAGTACATTCAGAAAGTGCAAATATACAAATATTATTCCTTCAAAATTTATTTTTAAGGTAATCTGCTTTAGCTGACAAGATTTTATTTTGCTGCAATAAAAATCTAGTGTTGTTTTCTGCTTCATTTAGCCTTCCATCCATAATATTATGAGATTCTTCAATGCCTGAGATCTGATTTTTCTGTGCCTGAAGAGCCTCATTAATTTGTTCCTTTTGTTTGGAAGAATCTTTCTTAAAATCATCAATTGTATTGTCCAATCTGTCCATTTTTAATGATAATTCTTTAATATGAGACAAAAGTGACTGAAGCTTTTTCTTACATGAAGTATCCTGAAGTGCTGCCTTAGTGTAGCTCATGTTGCTGCTGGATACAGTGAAATAAATTACTTTTACACAGTTTTTGACAGGAAAACTATTAGATTTTCAATGTTTTATTGAAATAATCCTTTATAAAACAAAGGGTTATTGAAATTCACTAGTTTGAACTGTTTAGGATTATTCAAACAAAAAAATTTCCAGTCATACATATATCTTTTGTAGGAGAGCAGTGAAAATGTGCTGCTATCCTTGTCTGTTGCTGGCCATGCCCCCTATCCTTGTCTCATGCTGGCAACACCCCCTGTCCTTTAGAAGGCATCCTGGGATATTGTCTGGGCCCATTGATGCAGTACTCTTGGCCTTAGAGACAGCATTAAGGACCTGTTCCCTTGTGATAGCAGAGTGAGTTAAATTTGATGGTATTTCCTGAGGGAAGGTTGAGGGGGAGAGAGGGGTGAAGCTGGAACTGAAATTACCAGCTAGGAGGTTTGCTGTATCTTCTGGCTCAGTATAGGTGGCTCCATCTACAATGAGCTCGGCACACAATTCTGTATTGCCTTTAAGGCTGCATACATAACGAAAGAATGTCTTGTGATTGTCATTGGCCTGCAAGGCCAAATTTACCTCCAATTTGGCTTTGGTAGGCTTTATCTGTCCTCTTTGTTGTTTGTTTATTTTGATAATAGCGCTTTTAACCTGTTGGGTGCTGTACCTCCTAATTTTTGCCATGATTTTCTTCATGCTGTTTTACAGCCTATTGATTTTGTGATTCTACCAGGGTAGCTTAGTTTTTGAGTTAATTCTGTACTTCTTTCTGGTGACTACAGCTGCCTCTATGCAGCTATTAACATGCTTGTATAGGTTCATAGGTTGGTACTAGGCTATCGGCCCTAGGGCCTATACAAGCCTAGCCATAACAATTCCCTGGATATTTCTTCCCACAATATTTACTTCTCTGGACCCCTGTCTAGCAGGGCGACTGACATGATCCCCGGGGTGAATTTCCTATCTCCCATCCAATCATCAAGGTTCCTTTTAAAGAGGGCCAAGGAGGTGCTCTGCTTGACATGTATGGACAGTCTATTCCAGAGTATGGGGAGTCTCTGGGTCAGGAACCTATTCCTCCAACATGTTTTGTTCATTGTGATGACAAGGTTTAGATCCCTGGAGCGTATGGCTCTTAGGGATTGGGATTTTTTTAAGTGGAGCATGTCCAACAGCTCAGGATTTGACATGGCCTTGTATGTTAAGCAGAGATCACCTCTGAGTAGACGATATGCCACAGAGTATAGCTGGAGTTTTTTTTAGATGGTCAGCATATGGCATCTGCTTTAGGCCTTTGATTCTTTTAGTGAGGTATTTCTGTGGCCTTTCCAGCTGTTGCAGATGTCTTGTGAGGTACATACCAAATGGGGCATTATACTCTATAATGGGTCTAATGAGGGATGAGTACAGTGGGACAATGACCTCCTTTTTCTTGGATGAAAAGCCCTTAGTGATGAGGTGTGCCACATAGAAGGATTTCCTGACTGTTGTGGCGATGTGGTTATGGAAAGTGTGACCACTGTCCACCTGTATCCCTAAGTCTCTCATCACACTTTTGATGTTTAGTGTACTGCCACCTATGTGGTAATTCATGGGTACATGTTTTTTTCCAAAGGGGATAACTATACATTTCTTGGCATTAAGCTTGAGCCCGTGGCACTGGCACCAGACATCTGTTTCTGTAAGGCCCTTTTGTAGAATATCCACATCATTTGGAGATTCAATAATGGCTCCCAGTTTGCAGTCATCTGTGAACTTTGTTAGTCAGAGTCCCTTAGTGTTGGCCTGTACTTCAGAGAAGTAGATGCCAAACAAGAGTGGTCCCAGGACTGAACCCTGAGGTACTCTGATTGTCACTTGTCTGGAGCTGGATTTGGAGTCAGCTACTTTTACAGTCTGGGTTCTATCAGTAAGCCAGTTGGCAACCCATCGAGTGACATAGGGATTTATGCCCAGCTTAGTAAGTTTATCTATGATTCCAGAGTGGGGGATGGTGTTGAAGGCCTTGACAAGGTCCAGATAGGCTGTGTGGACCACCTTACCCTCGTCCACAGCTCTGAAGACTGATTTGAAGAAGTCAATCAGGTTCAGGAGACAAGATCGGCCCTTCACAAACCCAAACTGGGTGGGGTCCAGTGTTTGAAGGTTGCCAATGTCTTTGTTTATAAGTTCCGTGATAATGCATTCCATGCCCTTGCAAATCAGGCTCATCAGACTGATAGGACAGTAGTTCCCGGATCCAAGATGGATCCCCCTTGTGGAGTGGGATAACTGTAGCTGTGCGCCACTCAGTGGGCATGAAGCCTGAGGTGAGGCTATGATTAAACATAACACTTAGGTGAGGTGCCAGTTCATTTTGTAGTACACAGCCTGGGATGTCATCTGGTCCCATGGATGCTGCATTCATAGCTTTGGAGAGTGCATTTTTTACCTGTGTGGTCGTAATTACCGGAATTTGGCAATCTTTTGGTATCGAGATGGGTCCTTTAAGGTTTCTGTGAACAGTTCTGCATAGGCAGCAGTACTTTCAGGGTTTATTGAGGCTTCAAATGTTTCCAGACTATCACTTAATAGCAGGCAGTTAGTCTTAGAATAGTTTCTGAATAGCACAGGGTTAGCTCGGGGTCCAGGTTTTATTTTTACTTCAAAGGACACCATTTTGTGCTCTGACCTTACCAGGGAAGACGTTACAGTAGGGGGTGTGCAGCACCCTTCCATATTGGTGAGGACCAGATCCAGTATGGCTACACCCCTTGTTGGTGTATTGACAATCTGGTCCAAGAAGTTTGTGTTTACAAAATCCAGGAATCGATGTGCCTGTACATTTGGTGTCTTATAGGATTCCCAGTTAATATTGGGGTAAAGTTACCCATGAATATGGAATTGGGTTGGATGGTGAGTGTTTCCAATAAGTTTAGATACATGGTATGGGTTTCCTGGGTCATAGAGGGGGAGTAATAACTTGCAATGAAGTGGTATTGGATTTTGCCTATGGTGATTTGAACAAGGAGTGGCTCAAGTACATTGTCTTGTTTGACCAACCTTGAGGTATATTTATTTTTTATGTAAATTGAGACACCTCCACCCTTAGTCCCTGTCTGTGTAGCAGCTGGTCTAAATGTGTGAAAGGCATTATAAGTGTGTACTGTCGGTGTGCTCTCCACAGCTTTAAACCATGTCTCAGTGAACGCAGAAACATCAGCATTCTTTACGGTGAAGAGAGCTTCTGCAGAGTGGACATTTTTGTTTAGACTCCTAGGATTGAGCAGTAATACCTTTAGATTTTCATCACTTTTGATGAAAGTTAATAAGGGCAGTCAATCTGAAAAAAGAAATGCACGCCGAAATACCTATGCCAGCAATGAACTATAAGAAGTGCATACAGATTAAAGTTCCATTTCTAATGCATAAATATAAAAAATTGTCTTTGTAACATTGTAAAAAATCTAGCATGTACTAGAAAAAATATAATCATATCTTAGCAAGGGATCATAAGCCTTCTATGCAGATAAATCAAAATGAATAGCAATCTTCTGTGTTCTCTGAATACAAATTCCTCCACACCTTTAAGTTCCCTAGCTACACGGTTACCTTTATATACATACATACATACATACAGATATTTCAAGCACAGGCATTAATGGCCTTCTAGCTTGCCAATATACCAAAACACTTGTTCCTATAAGTGCCCAGCTGTTCTTAAAAATATCTAAACTAGTACTTGCTTTAATGTAATTTGGTAATCTGTTGCATGCATTGGCTACTCTGTCAGAGAACCAATCAGTACACTTCTCATTCCTATAGAATCTTCTACACAGGCTGTCTGATGATTCTCTAGTACTTTTTGATAACCACAAACATTTCCAGAGGTAGCTGTCTCTAAATGCCCTATATAACTGAATAAGATCTCCTCTTAAATAT
This sequence comes from Protopterus annectens, assembly GCF_019279795.1. Classification (NCBI taxonomy): domain Eukaryota; kingdom Metazoa; phylum Chordata; order Ceratodontiformes; family Protopteridae; genus Protopterus; species Protopterus annectens. The sequence continues at coordinate 530,102,368 of NC_056742.1, read as the reverse complement.
CTGTAAGAGACATTGTACAAGTTCAGATATTTTAGTATTTCCTAATAACCTACATTTTCACATCCATGGATGCCCTTGGTATATTTCTGCTGTACTCTTTCCAGTTTACTCATGCCTGTTTTCTTATAGGGTTTCCATATTGTTATTCCATACTCAAGTTTGGTTCTAATGTAACTAACAAACAATGACTTCATTATGTTTGATTTCCTAGACTTTATAAATCTTTTTATACAACCCATAATTTTATAACTATCATTATCAAATTGGTTGACATGGTTAGAAAAACTCAAAGCTGAACCTAGCCATACACCCAGGTCCTTAAATGAGTCTACAATTTCAGTGACTGTGTGTGCTGTGTTAAATATTCACCTTTCAATTTATGCCTCCCAAATCTCATATGCTTAGTTTTGATGCATTTATCAGAATATTATTCTCCTGTGCCCAAATGGTCAATTTAGTTGTTATTTTGCAGACATGCTTTATCTGTAACAATCCGTTTTCCAAATTTTATGTTATCTGCATATAGACTGTAGAACACCTCAAATGAAAATTTAGGTCAGAAAGATACAATCTAAACAAGTAGGGGCCTAGGACAGAGCCCTGTGGGACACCCTGACTGTAACCAAGGAATTCACCTGTGCTGTTGCTGTATGATATTGCCATGTCCTATTTGTAAGCCATGCAGCTATCCATCTTATCAAGAGTACATCAATACCTAGTTGTACTAATTTATTGGTCAGTGTTTTGTGTATGACCCTGTCAAATGCTGAAGTTAAATCTATATAAATTACATCACAGCATAATTTTTCATTTAACGCTGTTATTATATTGTTACAGAACATTATGTTATAGGTGGTAATAGATCTGTTTTCAACATATTCAAGCTAATGGTTTACCTTCATAATGTCGGCGTCTGGAATGTCGACCCCGCTTCCGCGAACACTGAACTGCAACTTCACAAAACCTCTAATACCAAATTTCTGAACCGCAAAATCTCGCCCCCTTTTTGACCCATGTTAGCACTTGTTTGTGGGTGTGGTGCAGCCAGAAATGTCAAAATCCGAGGTTTTTCAATATTCAAAAGTTTTTGCGGTTCTGGTTTTGCAGAAACAGTTCAGTGATGTGGCCGTTTGGTCATCTGTGATCAACAATATGAAGGTAAACCCATGCTGATATATGGTTTCAAGTCCCAACCTATTCATTTCTGCCAATAACTTATCCACTATTACGTTCTCCATTATTTTCCCAGAACATGAAAGTAGACTTAAGGGTGTATATGACTCTGGGTTTGCCTTACTCCCCTTTCCCTTAAAGACAGGTTTAATAAGTGCATGTCTCCAAACTTGAGGAATCTCCCCATATTTGTATGACCTAGTGAATAACAGATATAATGGTACTGAAATCTGTAATTAACCTTCTGTGCATTGGTTTAGATTTCAGTTTGGAAGAATTATCTACCAACAAATTAACCTTTATAACCCCATAATCACTGCACATCAATGGTGGTAAGACTTGACTTGAAGTTACAGTAACTTATTTGGGAACACAAACAATGTCTAGTATGTTCAGTCCCCTGGTAGTTAATTTTTACAATCTGAAGGAATTGTTGTCCCTGAATATACACTGTGAATAATTTCCTTACTAACATTCTTGAATCAATATTATTCCAGTCTGTTTCTGGTAAATTTAAGTCCCCAGCTAATATTATTCTTTCCTCCTGTGTTTCATGCAAGAAATGTATGAATTCCTCTAGGTCATCTGCACTTGACTTTGGTGGTCTATACAATCCAACAATTGTTACACATTCCGGGGTTGTCTTTATTGTCACAGTTACTCAGTCTATAGTATTGGTGTTATCATTGAACATATAATAATCACAGGTCTCATAACTATCCTTAATCTCTACCATAACACCCCCACCTGTTTTTTTTGTTAGAATGTCTGTTACAATAAAAACATTTGCACCCTGACAGAACTGGTTTCCAGTCATTGTTCTATAACCATGTTTCTCAAACAATAACAACATCAATCTTGTGGGAACGTAGCAAATTTTCCAATAAAACAACTTTATTTAATGCTCCTCGCATTAACAACCATCAGAGATGCATCAAATTTTGCTATATGTGAACTGATAAAATTTTGAACTGGCAAAAATCCTGCCTAGTGTTTGTCAAATAGTGCAAAATATCTGCTGCAAAAATTCTCTTCCCTGATTTTGACAAATGCACGCCATCCTGACTGAACACATGTGCCCCAAAACTAGGCTTGGATGCTCTACACATTTCCATTTTTTTTAAACAGGACATTTTTTCCATGTAGGTGTTTATCCAAAAAATCTTTTCATTCACAGTGACCTGACTATCCTTTCTATAGGTGATTTGTGAAAAATACGTCCTAACACCAGTACAAGCTATACTATCTAAGGGGGCTGTCAGTTCTCTACTAACAGTCAGAGAATCTTTGTTGGTGACATCATTTGTACTGAAATGAATAAAAACAGATCAATACTTAATTATATTAAGGCGTTCCAAGGCTTGTCTCACATCTTCTATTCTTGCTCCTGGCAAGCATAACACTATTCGATGTTCATTATCATCTCTGCAAATATAAGTATCGGTTCCTCTAATAACTGAATCTTCAATTACAAGAATATCTTAAGCTTCTAATGCAGTAACATCTGCTCTGTCAGTTGTTATGAAGGATAGATCTTCACCATTAGTCTTATTAATCCCACTGTTTTCATTGCATATTAAATTCTCATCCAGCTGGCATTGTAAATCCATAGCTTGAGCCATGTAGTCAACATCTGTCTTTCTCTTCTTTTTTCTTACAGTAATGTTCTTAAATCCTTACACGTTCAGTTTTGATTTCTTCCTTTTCACCTGCCCCTTGCCTCTTTTTTCCTCCCTTCTCCAGTTGACAAATGATGCCTTTTTCTGTAGACTGAAGGTTTTCTGATATAAACATATCATCATTCCCTGTAACCGGTGTGTTACATAAAGCGCTGTCCTTCTTACTATGTATTTTCTTTCCTTTACAGTCATTAATCCGTTTCTTTTTCTTCCTTGCTATTTGCTATATTGTGTAAATTCATGTTTCTTAGCATGTTGAATAAGCAGATGAGGTGTGAACTCATTACAACTGCTGAATCCAAAACTTTTGACTTCATACAGCAGGTTTAACATAGTCTAGGCATTAATTCAGTGTTTGTTGCTAATGGATTGTAACTGTGAATGATTGGTGGGAGGCAAAAGGAATACACAATAGCAATTCAGACTACCTTAGCTGTAATCTGTGTGTCACCCAGAATACACTTACAAAGTGTAGAAGTTATTGTAGCAGGCTTTTAAATGGAACTGAACAATTTGCATCTCTCAGTGTGGTTCACCAATAGCCAAACTCCCTTGCCTTTTCTGAAAACCTGAAAACTGTCATGTAATTTTATCATACATTTTAAGGAGAATAATACAAAAATACCTTATACACTGCATGTCTGAGAGTACAGCAAAGATAAGAGAGGAATTAACACAATACAAAGAGAATACAGAGCAGCATTGCTGCAAACAAGTCTCATAAATGTTTGCATAGTCATTCATTACACTAAATACTTAAGCAACACATACAAACAACTGGGAGTGTACAAATGTATATGTCTTGTTAAAACTGTGGAGGAAATGGAACTTGCTTATATACACAATGATTTACATTCCTGCTGCAAAGTTATTTCTGTGGCAAAAAGAAAGAAGCTATCCCTGGTGCGTGACAGTTCAAATCCAGACTAGTGTAAAAACCTGTACGGTGTGTCAAAATGTATTTTGTAATGTTGTATATGTGTCCTTTTGTGTTATTTTAAAAATTATTTTAAATATTAACATTTGTGCGGTGCGTGGCTTAGCACAAATATTGTGAAACAAAATTAATGGAAGTTGCTTCTATGAGGCAGCATACATTAAAGCTGTGAATCAAGTGCTTGTGAGCACAGCTGTTAAACACAATGAATCAGAGAGCACATAGTATCTGTCAATCAAGGTTCAAGTCCCACATTTATGTTTTAGTCATAAAAACAAATATAATCACTGTTTTAATGCATTTTGAGATTTGTTTGTCTCATTTGTGCATTGCTCACCTCTGCTCTAACATGGTATAATGGCCCAGACAACAAGCATACATTTTCAGTTTCATAAAACATACATTGTTATATGTTTAATCTGCTGTTGCACATTTCCACAATACTTGCAGGTCCAGAACACCTGCAGACAATAGGCAGACATTGTTAATTTCCGAAAGATGCATTGTTGCATTTTTGCTTACCATTGCACAAACATACTAAGCGGCATTGTACGGTGGTCAGCAGATATATACACATAGTAATGAATGTGAAAATATACTGCTGCTTCCTAATTCATCAAGTGGCAGCAGGTGTAAGTTAAGGGCTACAGTACAAGTGAGCCAGGCTTCAAATCCTGCAAACTCAAAGATGTTATTAATGATGTTCCAATTTAATTTATACCAAACTTCACACTATAAAATCATTATAGATACAAATAACTATGTATATAGCAGGTGCTTTGGGCATACATATGATATATATAGTAAATGTCTAAAGGTGGGTATTAGTACAATTATGGTTCTACAATTAAGCAGTTGTACCTGAACTTTTATTTCACACACATACTTGGTTACCCAATCATCTGTTTAATGTGTGTGTACAACTCATGAGTATGTCTGACAAACATTTTCTCAGTTGCAATGAGCACTCTGCACAGTAATGATTGTAAAAACTACACCTGCTGCCCTGCCTTCCCTGTGGCAACTGGCATAAGTAAATGCCCACAGTACAAGTGAGCCAGTGTTCAAATCTAGCATACTCTCAATTTTATTTATGCTTGTCAACTCAATTTAAAAAAAATAAGAACAACCTAAAGATAATTAGAAACAACAACAGTTATATAGAGCACTGGAGCTTATATGAATTATGTGTGTGACTGAGGGTATAGTGACAGTTATATTTCTACACTTAAAAGTGTAATTTCTGCCCTGGGATGAACTTCATACTTGGATGATATTCATTTACACATGAATGCAAAAACAAGGACCTTGTCAAGTCACACACATACATGGTTAAACAATCACTCTTTCATGTGGCTATATAATTACTGAGCATATTTTTACAAGGACCTCTTCTGTGTTAAGAATGAAAAAACACCTATGTGTAACTTGTGTGGAAATGGCAGGAGCAAGAAGAGAAGAGAAGGTGTCCAATTTAGGGCTCAAAGATGGAGTGAAGAGGACTCTATAATATTCAGTGAACTCCTTGTAAAGTGCCACAGCTGTAGGCTATTGCAGGAGGACTATAACAGGTCTCAATATAAATCACAGGCTTGGAATAGTCTTGCCATAGCTGTCTCCAGTGCAACTGACATTCCATGCACTCGAAAAGCAATGCAGGTACCATTACAATGACCTGAAAAGGCACAAGCAGGAACAAAACCAAGTCCAGGAGGATGAGGTGCCAAAAACAAAACCAATAAACAGGAAAAAGCACCACCAAGCCATAGCCACCTTAAAACATTTAATGTGTTCCACAGTAAGCAGGAACAACTCAACCGTTGACTAGATGAGTTTAGGATTTCTGACATCCCACAATTGTGTAAGTATACAGATAGAGATACTTTTAATTATATAGAAAGCTTCTTATAGCCGAGACTGGTATGCATGATGCATTTCTCTTTTTCTCCCATTTTTATTTTACAGTCACCCAGGAGAG